>NW_028270156.1:71145018-71451897 GCF_037043375.1 Chiloscyllium plagiosum | reverse complement strand
CACAGTACACAGAACAGTGAACGCACTCCACAGAAGACAGTACACAGAACACATAACACCGTACACAGTAAACAGAACACAGTACACAGAACAGAGTACACAATACACAGAACACAGTACACAGAACAAAGAACACAGTACACAGAACACAATACCCAGAACACAGTGCACAGTACGCAGTACACAGAACACAATACACAGAACACAGTACACAGAACACAGTTCACAGTACATAGAACACAGAACAAAGTGTTCACTGAACACAGTACACAGTACACAGAACACAGAATACAGTACACAGAACACAGAACACAGATCGCAGAATACAGTACACAGTACACAGAACACAGTACACAGTACACAGAACACAGTACACAGAACACAGTACACAGTACACAGAACACAGAACACAGTAAACAGCACACAGTACACAGAACACAGACCACAGTACACAGAAAACAGTACACAGTACACAGTACACAGAACACAGTACACAGAACAGTGAACGCAGTCCACAGAAGACAGTACACAGAACACATAACACCGTACACAGTAAACAGAACACAGTACACAGAACAGAGTACACAATACACAGAGCACAGTACACAGAACAAAGAACACAGCACACAGTGCCCAGTACACAGAACACAGTGCACAGTACGCAGTACACAGAACACAATACACAGAACACAGTACACAGAACACAGTTCCCAGTACACAGAACACAGAACAAAGTGTTCACTGAACACAGTACACAGTACACAGAACACAGAATACAGTACACAGAACACAGAACACAGATCGCAGAACACAGTACACAGTATGCAGTACACAGAACACAGTTCACAGTACACAGAACACAGAACAAAGTGTTCACTGAACACTGTACACAGTACACAGAACACAGTACACAGAACACAGCTCGCAGAACACAGAACACAGTACACAGAACACAGAGCACAGAACAAAGTACACAGAACACAGAACACAGTACACAGAACACAGTACACAGTTCACAGAAAACAGTACACAGAACACAATACACAGAACACAGTACACAGAAAACAGTACACAGAACACCGTACACAGTACACAGAACAGAGAACACAGTACACAGAACACAGAACACAGTACACAGAACACAAAATGCAGAACACAGTGCACAGTACGCAGTACACCGAACACAGTACATAGAAAACAGAGCAAAGTGTACAGAACACAGTACACAGAACACTGTACACTGTTCATTGAACACAGTTCACAGATCGCTGTACACAGTACACAGAACACAGTACACAGTACACAGAACACAGTGCACAGTACACAAAACACAGAACCCAGAACACAGTACACATAACACAGTACACAGTACACAGAACACAGTACACAGTACACAGAACACAGTACACAGAACACAGTACACAGTACACAGAACACAGAACACAGTAAACAGCACACAGTACACAGAACACAGTACACAGAACACAGAACGCAGTACACAGAAAACAGTACACAGTACACAGTACACAGAACACAGTACACAGAACAGTGAACGCACTCCACAGAAGACAGTACACAGAACACATAACACCGTACACAGTAAACAGAACACAGTACACAGAACAGAGTACACAATACACAGAACACAGTACACAGAACAAAGAACACAGTACACAGAACACAATACCCAGAACACAGTGCACAGTACGCAGTACACAGAACACAATACACAGAACACAGTACACAGAACACAGTTCACAGTACATAGAACACAGAACAAAGTGTTCACTGAACACAGTACACAGTACACAGAACACAGAATACAGTACACAGAACACAGAACACAGATCGCAGAACACAGTACACAGTATGCAGCACACAGAACACAGTTCACAGTACACAGAACACAGAACAAAGTGTTCACTGAACACTGTACACAGTACACAGAACACAGTACACAGAACACAGCTCGCAGAACACAGAACACAGTACACAGAACACAGTACACAGACCAAAGTACACAGAACACAGAACACAGTACACAGATCACAGTACACAGTTCACAGAAAACAGTACACAGAACACAATACACAGAACACAGTACACAGAAAACAGTACACAGAACACCGTACACAGTACACAGAACAGAGAACACAGTACACAGAACACAGAACACAGTACACAGAACACAAAACGCAGGACACAGTGCACAGTACGCAGTACACCGAACACAGTACATAGAAAACAGAGCAAAGTGTACAGAACACAGTACACAGAACACTGTACACTGTTCATTGAACACAGTTCACAGATCGCTGTACACAGTACACAGAACACAGTACACAGTACACAGAACACAGTACAGAGTACACAGTGCACAGTGCACAGAACACAGTACACAGTATAAAGTACACAGTATACAGAACACAGAACACCGTACACAGTACACAGAACACAGTTCACAGAACAGAGAACACAGTACACAGAACACAGTACACAGAACACAGAACACACTACACAGAACACAGTTCACAGAACAGAGAACACAGTACACAGAACACAGTACACAGAACACAGAACACAGTACACAGAACACCAAACGCAGAACACAGAACATGACACACTGTACACAGAACACAGAACACAGTACGCAGAACACAGATCGCAGAACACAGTACACAGTACACAGTACACAGAATACTGTACACAAAACACAGTACACAGAACACAGTATACAGAACACAGTACACAGTACAGAGATAACAGTACACAGATCGCAGAACACAGTACACAGAACACAGTACACAGAATACAGTACACAGAACACAGAACACCGTCCACAGTACACTGAACACAGTACACAGAACCGAGTACACAGTACACAAAACACAGAACACAGTACACAGTACACAAAACGCAGAACACAGCACACAGAAGACAGAACAAAGTGTACACAACACCGTACACAGAACACTGTACACTGTACATTGAACACAGTACACAGATCGCTGTAAACAGAACACAGTACACAGAACACACACCATAGCACACTGTACACAGAACACAGAACACAGTACACAGAACACCGTACACAGTACGCAGAACTCAGTACACAGTACACAGAACACAGTACAGAGTACACAGAACACAGAACACAGAACACACTACACAGAACACAGTACACAGCACACAGTAGACAGAACACAGACCACAGAACACATTACACAGTACACAGAACAGTACACAGTACACAGTACACAGACAAAAGTACACAGTACACAGAACACAGTACACAGTACACAGAACACAGTACACAGTACACAGATCACTGTACACACAACACAGTACAGAACACAGCACACAGTGCCCAGTACACAGTACACAGTACAGAGTACACAGAACACAGTACACATAAATCAGAACACAGTACACAGAACACAGTACACCGTTCACAGTACACAAAACAGAGCACACAGTACACAGTACACAGAACCCAATACAGAGAACGCTACACAGAACACAGTACACAGAAAACAGTACACAGTATCCAGCACACAGATCATAGTACACAGTACACAGCACACAGTACACAGTACATAGTGCACAGAACACAGTACAAAATACACAGAACACAGTACACAGTACACAGAACACAGTACACAGTACACAGAACACAGTACACAGACAAATGTACACAGTACACAGAACACAGTACACAGTACACAGAACACAGTACACAGTACACCGATCACTGTACACACAACACATTACAGAACACAGTACACAGTGCCCAGTACACAGAACACAGTTCACAGTACACAGTACAGAGTACACAGAGCACAGTACACATAAATCAGAACACAGTACACAGAACACAGTACACCGTTCACAGTACCCAAAACAGAGCACACAGTACGCAGTACACAGAACCCAATACAGAGAACGCTACACAGAACACAGTACACAGAAAACAGTACACAGTATCCAGCACACAGATCATAGTACAGAGCACAGTACAATACAGAGCACAGTACACATAAATCATAACACAGTACACAGTACACAGAACACAGTACACAGTACACAGAACACAGAACACTGTACACAGTACACAGAACACAGTACACAGTACACAGAACACAGAACACAGTACACAGTACACAGAACGCAGTACACAGTACACAGTACACAGACAAATGTACACAGTACACAGAACACAGTACACAGTACACAGAACACAGTACACAGTACACAGAACACAGTACACAGTACACAGTACACAGACAAATGTACACAGTACACAGAACACAGTACACAGTACACAGAACACAGTACACAGTACACCGATCACTGTACACACAACACATTACAGAACACAGTTCACAGTGCCCAGTACACAGAACACAGTTCACAGTACACAGTACAGAGTACACAGAGCACAGTACACATAAATCAGAACACAGTACACAGAACACAGTACACCGTTCACAGTACACAAAACAGAGCACACAGTACACAGTACACAGAACCCAATACAGAGAACGCTACACAGAACACAGTACACAGTACACAGACAAAAGTACACAGTACACAGAACACAGTACAGAGTACACAGAACACAGTGCACAGATCACTGTACACACAACACAGTACACAGAACACAGTACACAGTACACAGTACACAGACAAATGTACACAGTACACAGAACACAGTACACAGTACACAGAACACAGTACACAGTACACAGAACACAGTACACAGTACACAGTACACAGACAAATGTACACAGTACACAGAACACAGTACACAGTACACAGAACACAGTACACAGTACACCGATCACTGTACACACAACACATTACAGAACACAGTACACAGTGCCCAGTACACAGAACACAGTTCACAGTACACAGTACAGAGTACACAGAGCACAGTACACATAAATCAGAACACAGTACACAGAACACAGTACACCGTTCACAGTACACAAAACAGAGCACACAGTACACAGTACACAGAACCCAATACAGAGAACGCTACACAGAACACAGTACACAGTACACAGACAAAAGTACACAGTACACAGAACACAGTACACAGTACACAGAACACAGTACACAGTATACAGATCACTGTACACACAACACAGTACAGAACACAGCACACAGTGCCCAGTACACAGTACACAGTACAGAGTACACAGAACACAGTACACATAAATCAGAACACAGTACACAGAACACAGTACACCGTTCACAGTACACAAAACAGAGCACACAGTACACAGTACACAGAACCCAATACAGAGAACGCTACACAGAACACAGTACACAGAAAACAGTACACAGTATCCAGCACACAGATCATAGTACAGAGCACAGTACAATACAGAGCACAGTACACATAAATCATAACACAGTACACAGTACACAGACAAATGTACACAGTACACAGAACACAGTACACAGTACACAGAACACAGAACACAGTACACAGTACACAGAACACAGTACACAGTACACAGTACACAGACAAATGTACACAGTACACAGAACACAGTACACAGTACACAGAACACAGTACACAGTACACCGATCACTGTACACACAACACATTACAGAACACAGTACACAGTGCCCAGTACACAGAACACAGTTCACAGTACACAGTACAGAGTACACAGAGCACAGTACACATAAATAAGAACACAGTACACAGAACACAGTACACCGTTCACAGTACACAAAACAGAGCACACAGTACACAGTACACAGAACCCAATACAGAGAACGCTACACGAACACAGTACACAGAACACAGTACACAGTATCCAGCACACAGATCATAGTACAGAGCACAGTACAATACAGAGCACAGTACACATAAATCAGAACACAGTACACAGTACACAGTCAAATGTACACAGTACACAGAATACAGTACACAGTACACCAATCACTGTACACACAACACATTACAGAACACAGTACACAGTGCCCAGTACACACAACACAGTTCACAGTACACAGTACAGAGTACACAGAGCACAGTACACATAAATCAGAACACAGTACACAGAACACAGTACACCGTTCACAGTACACAAAACAGAGCACACAGTACACAGTGCACAGAACCCAATACAGAGAACGCTACACAGAACACAGTACACAGAAAACAGTACACAGTATCCAGCGCACAGATCATAGTACACAGTACACAGCACACAGTACACAGTACGCAGTGCACAGAACACAGTACAAAGTACACAGAACACAGTACACAGTACACAGAACACAGAACACATTACACAGTACACAGAACAGAACACAGTACACAGGCAAAAGTACCACAGTACACAGAACACAGTACACCAAACACAGAACACAGTACACAGTGCACAGATCACTGGATACACAAGACAGTACACAGAATACAGCACACAGTGCCCAGTACACAGAACACAGTACAAAGAACACAGTACACAGTACAGAGAACACAGTACACAGAACACAGCATGCAGAACACAGAACACAGTACACAGTACACAGATCGCAGAACACAGTACACAGTACACAGATCACTGTACACACAACACATTACAAAACACAGCACACAGTGCCCAGTACACAGAACACAGTACACAGTATACAGTACACAGTACAGAGTACACAGAGCACAGTACACATAAATCAGAACACAGTACACAGAACACAGTACACAGAATACAGTACACAGAACACAGAACACCGTACACAGTACACAGAACACAGTACACAGTACACAGAAAACAGAACACAGTATACAGAACACATAACGCAGAACACAGTGCACAGTACGCAGTACACAGAACACAGTACACAGAAGACAGAACAAAGTGTACACAACACAGTACACAGAACACTGTGCACTGTTCATTGAACACAGTACACAGATCACTGTACACAGAACACAGAACACAGTACACAGAACACACAACATAGCACACTGTACACAGAACACAGTACACAGAACACAATACACAGTACGCAGAAATCAGTACACAGTACACAGAACACAGTACAGAGTACACAGTACACAGAACACAGAACACAGTACACAGAACACAGGAAACAGCACACAGTAGACAGAACACAGTACACGGTAGACAGAACACAGAACACATTACACAGTACACACAACACTACACAGTACACAGACAAAAGTGCACAATACACAGAACACAGTACACAGTACACAGAACACAGTACACAGTACACAGATCACTGTACACACAACACACTACAGAACACAGCACACAGTGCCCAGTACACAGAACACAGTACACAGTACACCGATCACTGTACACACAACACATTACAGAACACAGCACACAGTGCCCAGTACACAGAACACAGTTCACAGTACACAGTACAGAGTACACAGAGCACAGTACACATAAATCAGAAAACAGTACACAGAACACAGTACACCGTTCACAGTACACAAAACAGAGCACACAGTACACAGTACACAGAACCCAATACAGAGAACGCTACACAGTACACAGTACACAGAAAACAGTACACAGTACACAGAACAGTACACAGTACACAGACAAAAGTACACAGTACACAGAACACAGTACACAGTACACAGAACACAGTACACAGTACACAGATCACTGTACACACAACACAGTACAGAACACAGCACACAGTGCCCAGTACACAGTACAGAGTACACAGAACACAGTACACATAAATCAGAACACAGTACACAGAACACAGTACACCGTTCACAGTACACAAAACAGAGCACACAGTACACAGTACACAGAACCCAATACAGAGAACGCTACACAGAACACAGTACACAGAAAACAGTACACAGTATCCAGCACACAGATCATAGTACACAGTACACAGCACACAGTACACAGTACACAGTGCACAGAACACAGTACAAAGTACACAGAACACAGTACACAGAACACAGTACACAGTACACAGAACACAGTACACAGTACACAGTACACAGACAAATGTACACAGTACACAGAACACAGTACACAGTACACAGAACACAGTACACAGTACACCGATCACTGTACACACAACACATTACAGAAAACAGTACACAGTGCCCAGTACACAGAACACAGTTCACAGTACACAGTACAGAGTACACAGAGCACAGTACACATAAATCAGAACACAGTACACAGAACACAGTACACCGTTCACAGTACACAAAACAGAGCACACAGTACACAGTACACAGAACCCAATACAGAGAACGCTACACAGAACACAGTACACAGAAAACAGTACACAGTATCCAGCACACAGATCATAGTACAGAGCACAGTACAATACAGAGCACAGTACACATAAATCATAACACAGTACACAGTACACAGACAAATGTACACAGTACACAGAACACAGTACACAGTACACAGAACACAGAACACAGTACACAGTACACAGAACACAGTACACAGTACACAGACAAATGTACACAGTACACAGAACACAGTACACAGTACACAGAACACAGTACACAGTACACCGATCACTGTACACACAACACATTACAGAACACAGTACACAGTGCCCAGTACACAGAACACAGTTCACAGTACACAGTACAGAGTACACTGAGCACAGTACACATAAATCAGAACACAGTACACAGAACACAGTACACCGTTCACAGTACACAAAACAGAGCACACAGTACACAGTACACAGAACCCAATACAGAGAACGCTACACAGAACACAGTATACAGTACACAGAACACAGTATACAGATCACTGTACACACAACACATTACAGAACACAGCACACAGTACACAGTACACAGTGCACAGAACACAGTACAAAGTACACAGAACACAGTACACAGTACACAGAACACAGAACACATTACACAGTACACAGAACAGAACTGAGTACACAGGCAAAAGTACCACAGTACACAGAACACAGTACACCAAACACAGAACACAGTACACAGTGCACAGATCACTGGATACACAAGACAGTACACAGAATACAGCACACAGTGCCCAGTACACAGAACACAGTACATAGAACACAGTACACAGTACAGAGAACACAGTACACAGAACACAGCACGCAGAACACAGAACACAGTACACAGTACACAGTACACAGATCGCAGAACACAGTACACAGTACACAGATCACTGTACACACAACACATTACAAAACACAGCACACAGTGCCCAGTACACAGAACACAGTACACAGTATACAGTACACAGTACAGAGTACACAGAGCACAGTACACATAAATCAGAACACAGTACACAGAACACAGTACACAGAATACAGTACACAGAACACAGAACACCGTACACAGTACACAGAACACAGTACACAGTACACAGAAAACAGAACACAGTATACAGAACACATAACGCAGAACACAGTGCACAGTACGCAGTACACAGAACACAGTACACAGAAGACAGAACAAAGTGTACACAACACAGTACACAGAACACTGTGCACTGTTCATTGAACACAGTACACAGATCACTGTACACAGAACACAGAACACAGTACACAGAACACACAACATAGCACACTGTACACAGAACACAGAACACAGTACACAGAACACCATACACAGTACGCAGAAATCAGTACACAGTACACAGAACACAGTACAGAGTACACAGTACACAGAACACAGAACACAGTACACAGAACACAGGAAACAGCACACAGTAGACAGAACACAGTACATGGTAGACAGAACACAGAACACATTACACAGTACACACAACACTACACAGTACACAGACAAAAGTACACAATACACAGAACACAGTACACAGTACACAGAACACAGTACACAGTACACAGATCACTGTACACACAATACATTACAGAACACAGCACACAGTGCCCAGTACACAGAACACAGCTCACAGTACACAGTACACAGTACAGAGTACACAGAGCACAGTACACATAAATCAGAACACAGTACACAGTACACAGACAAATGTACACAGTACACAGAACACAGTACACAGTACACAGAACACAGTCCACCGATCACTGTTCACACAACACATTACAGAACACAGTACACAGTGCCCAGTACACAGAACACAGTTCACAGTACACAGTACAGAGTACACAGAGCACAGTACACATAAATCAGAACACAGTACACAGTGCCCAGTACACAGAACACAGTTCACAGTACACAGTACAGAGTACACAGAGCACAGTACACATAAATCAGAACACAGTACACAGAACACAGAACACCGTTCACAGTACACAAAACAGAGCACACAGTACACAGAACACAGAACACAATACAGTGAACGCCATACAGAACACAGTACACAGAAAACAGTACACAGTATCCCGCACACAGATCATAGTACACAGTACACAGCACACAGTACACAGTACACAGTGCACAGAACACAGTACAAAGTACACAGAACACAGTACACAGTACACACAACACAGTACACAGTACACAGAACACAGTACACAGAACACAGTTCACAGAACACAGTACACAGAACACAGTACACAGTACACAGAACACAGTACACAGTACACACAACACAGTACACAGTACACAGAACACAGTACACAGAACACAGTTCACAGAACACAGTACACAGTACACAGAACACAGTACACAGTACACAGAACACAGTACACAGAACACAGTACACAGTACACAGAACACAGAACACAGTAAACAGCACACAGTACTCAGAACACAGTACACAGTACACAGAACACAGACCACAGTACACAGAAAAAAGTACACAATACACAGCACCCAGATATAGTACACAGTACACAGATCTCAGTACACATTACACAGTACACAGTACTCAGTACACAGAACACAGTACACAGAAAACATTACACTGTACCCAGCACACACATCATAGTACACAGTATACAGATCACAGGACACCGTACACAGCACACAGTACACCATACACAGTAAACAGTACACAGGGCACAGAACACAGTACAACATACACAGAACACAGTACACAGAACACAGAACACAGTACACAGTACACAGAACATAGTACAGAGTACACAGTACACAGAACGCAGAACACAGTGCACAGTACACAGAACACAGTACACAGTACACAGTACACAGTACACAGACAAATGTACACAGTACACAGAACACAGTACACAGTTCACAGAACACAGTACACAGTACACCGATCACTGTACACACAACACATTACAGAACACAGTACACAGTGCCCAGTACACAGAACACAGTTCACAGTACACAGTACAGAGTACACAGAGCACAGTACACATAAATCAGAGTTGAAACTTTATTGCTGGAACAGCACAGCAGGTCAGGCAGCATCCAGGGAACAGGAGATTCGACGTTTCGGGCACAGGCCCTTCTTCAGGAATAGTACACAGATCACTGTACACACAACACATTACAAAACACAGCACACAGTGCCCAGTACACAGAACACAGTACACAGTATACAGTACACAGTACAGAGTACACAGAGCACAGTACACATAAATCAGAACACAGTACACAGAACACAGTACACAGAATACAGTACACAGAACACAGAACACCGTACCGTTCCTGAAGAAGGGCCTGTGCCCGAAACGTCGAATCTCCTGTTCCCTGGATGCTGCCTGACCTGCTGTGCTGTTCCAGCAATAAAGTTTCAACTTTGATCTCCAGCATCTGCAGACCTCACTTTCTCCACACATAAATCAGAACACAGTACACAGAACACAGTACACCATTCACAGTACACAAAACAGAGCACACAGTACACAGTACACAGAACCCAATACAGAGAACGCTACACAGAACACAGTACACAGAAAACAGTACCCAGTATCCAGCACACAGATCATAGTACAGAGCACAGTACAATACAGAGCACAGTACACATAAATCAGAACACAGTACACAGTACACAGACAAATGTACACAGTACACAGAACACAGTACACAGTACACAGAACACAGTACACAGTACACCGATCACTGTACACACAACACATTACAGAACACAGTACACAGTGCCCAGTACACAGAACACAGTTCACAGTACACAGTACAGAGTACACTGAGCACAGTACACATAAATCAGAACACAGTACACAGAGCACAGTACACCATTCACAGTACACAAAACAGAGCACACAGTACACAGTACACAGAACCCAATACAGAGAACGCTACACAGAACACAGTACACAGAAAACAGTACACAGTATCCCGCACACAGATCATAGTACACAGTACACAGCACACAGTACATAGTACACAGTGCACAGAACACAGTACAAAGTACACAGAACACAGTACACAGTACACAGAACACAGTACACAGTACACAGAACACAGTACACAGAACACAGTTCACAGAACACAGTACACAGTACACAGAACACAGTACACAGTACACAGAACACAGTACACAGAACAGAGTACACAGTACACAGAACACAGTACACAGTATACATAACAAAGTGCACAGTACACAAAACACAGAACACAGTACATATAACACAGTACACAGTACACAGAACACAGTATAGAGTACACAGTACACAAAACACAGTACAGAGTACACAGTACACAGTACACAAAACACAGTACACAGAACATATTACACAGTACACAGTACACAGAACACAGAACACATTACACAGTACACAGAAAAGAACACAGTCCACAGGCAAAAGTACCACAGTACACAGAACACAGTACACCAAACACAGAACACAGTACACAGTGCACAGATCACTGGATACACAAGACAGTACACAGAATACAGCACACAGTGCCCAGTACACAGAACACAGTACATAGAACACAGTACACAGTACAGAGAACACAGTACACAGAACACAGCACACAGAACACAGTACACAGTACACAGTACACAGATCGCAGAACACAGTACACAGTACACAGATCACTGTACACACAACACATTACAAAACACAGCACACAGTGCCCAGTACACAGAACACAGTACACAGTATACAGTACACAGTACAGAGTACACAGAGCACAGTACACAGTACATAGAACACAGTACACAGAACACAGTACACAGAATACAGTACACAGAACACAGAACACCATACACAGTACACAGAACACAGTACACAGAACACAGAACACAGTACACAGTACACAGAACACAGTACACAGAACACAAAACGCAGAACACAGTGCACAGTACGCAGTACACAGAACACAGTACACAGAAGACAGAACAAAGTGTACGCAACACAGTACACAGAACACTGTACACTGTTCATTGAACATAGTACACAGATCACTGTACACAGAACACAGAACACAGTACACAGAACACACAACATAGCACACTGTACGCAGAACACAGAACAGAGGACACAGAACACCATACACAGTACACAGAACTCAGTACACAGTACACAGAACACAGAACAGAGTACACAGTACACAGAACACAGAACACAGTACACAGAACACAGGACACAGCACACAGTAGACAGAACACAGTACACAGTACACAGTACACAGAGCACAGTACACATAAATCAGAACACAGTACACAGTACACAGACAAATGTACACAGTACACAGAACACAGTACACAGTACACAGAACACAGTACACAGTATACATAACAAAGTGCACAGTACACAAAACACAGAACACAGTACATATAACACAGTACACAGTACACAGAACACAGTACAGAGTACACAGTACACAAAACACAGTACAGAGTATACAGTACACAGTACACAAAACACAGTACACAGAACATATTACACAGTACACAGTACACAGAACACAGAACACATTACACAGTACACAGAAAAGAACACAGTCCACAGGCAAAAGTACCACAGTACACAGAACACAGTACACCAAACACAGAACACAGTACACAGTGCACAGATCACTGGATACACAAGACAGTACACAGAATACAGCACACAGTGCCCAGTACACAGAACACAGTACATAGAACACAGTACACAGTACAGAGTACACAGTACACAGTGCACAGATCACTGGATACACAAGACAGTACACAGAACACAGCACACAGAACACAGAACACAGTACACAGTGCACAGTACACAGATCGCAGAACACAGTACACAGTACACAGATCACTGTACACACAACACATTACAAAACACAGCACACAGTGCCCAGTAAACAGAACACAGTACACAGTATACAGTACACAGTACAGAGTACACAGAGCACAGTACACAGTACACAGAATACAGTACACAGAACACAGAACACCATACACAGTACACAGAACACAGTACACAGAACACAGAACACAGTACACAGTACACAGAACACAGTACACAGAACACAAAACGCAGAACACAGTGCACAGTACGCAGTACACAGAACAGAGTACACAGTACAAAGAACACAGAACACAGTGCACAGAACACAGGACACAGCACGCAGTAGACAGAACACAGTACACAGTACACAGTACACAGAGCACAGTACACATAAATCAGAACACAGTACACAGTACACAGACAAATGTACACAGTACACAGAACACAGTACACAGTACACAGAACACAGTACACAGATCACTGTACACACAACACATTACAGAACACAGTACACAGTGCCCAGTACACAGAACACAGTTCACAGTACACAGTACAGAGTACACAGCACACAGTACACAGTACACAGTGCACAGAACACAGTACAAAGTACACAGAACACAGTACACAGTACACAGAACACAGTACACAGAACACAGTTCACAGAACACAGTACACAGTACACAGAACACAGTACACAGTACACAGAACACAGTACACAGAACACAGTACACAGTACACAGAACACAGTAAACAGCGCACAGTACACAGAACACAGACCACAGTACACAGAAAAAAGTACACAATACACAGCACCCAGATATAGTACACAGTACACAGATCACAGTACACATTACACAGTACACAGTACGCAGTACACCGAACACAGTACACAGAAAACATTACACAGTACCCAACACACACATCATAGTACACAGTATACAGATCACAGGACACCGTACACAGCACACAGTACACCATAGACAGTAAACAGTACACAGGGCACAGAACACAGTACACAGTACACAGAACACAGTACACAGAACACAGAACACAGTACACAGTACACAGATCACTGGGCACACAACACAGAACACAGTACCGTGTACACAGTACACAGTACAGAGTACACAGAACACATAAATCAGAACACTGTACACAGAACACAGTACACAGTACACAAAACAGAGTATACGGTACACAGAACACAGAACACAGTACACAAAACAGAGTCCACAGTACACAGAACACAGAACACAGTACACAGAAACAGTAAACACCACACAGAACGCAGGACACAGAACACAGTATACAGTACACAGTACAGAGTACACAGTACACAGAACACAGTACAGAGAACACAGTACACAGTACACATAACACAGTGCACAGTACACAAAACACAGAACACAGTACACATAACACAGTACACAGTACACAGAACACAGTACAGAGTACACAGTACACAGTACACAAAACACAGTACAGAGTACTTAGTACACAGAACACAAAACACAGTACACAGAACATATTACTCAGTAGACAGTACACAGAACAAAGAACACATTAAACAGTACACAGAACAGAACACAGTACACAGACAAAAGTACACAGTACACAGAACACAGTACACCAAACACAGAACATCGTACACAGTGCACAGAGCACTGGATACACAAGACAGTACACAGAATACAGCACACAGTGCCCAGTACACAGAACACAGTACATAGAACACAGAACACTGTACACAAAACAGAGTACACAGTACACAGAACACAGAACACAGTACAAAGTATACAGAACACAGTACACAGTACACAGAACGCAGCACACAGAACACAGTACACAGAAAACAGTACACAGTACCCAGCACACAGATCATAGTACACAGTACACAGCGCACAATACACAGTACACAGTGTACAGAACACAGTACACAGTACACAGAACACAGTTCACAGCACACAGAACACAGTTCACAGAACACAGTACACAGTACACAGAACACAAAACGCAGAACACAGTGCACAGTACGCAGTACACAGAACACAGTATACAGTACACAGAACACAGCACACACTGCACAGTACACAGAACACAGTACAAAGTATACAGAACACAGTACACAGAACATAGTACACAGAACACAGTAGACAGTACACAGAACACATTACACAGTACACAGTGCACGGTACACAGAACACTGTACACAGAACATAGTACACAGAACACAGAACACAGTTCACAGATCACAGTACATAATATAAAGAATACAGTACACAGTACACAGAACACAGTACACAGAACACAGTACACAGTACACAGAACACAGTACACAGTACACAGAACAAAGTACAGAGTACACAGTACACAGTGCACAGAACACAGTACACAGAACACAGTACACAGTACACAGTAGACAGAACACAGAACACCGTACACTGTGTACAGTGTTCTGATTTATGTGTTCTGTGTTCTGTGTACTCTGTACTGTGTACTGTGTACGCGGTACTGTGTTCTGTGTTGTGTGCCCAGTGATCTGTGTACTGTGTACTGTGTTCTGTGTTCTGTGTACTGTGTTCTGTGTACTGTGTACTGTGTTCTGTCTACTGTGTACAGTGTTCTGTGTAAAGTGTACTGTGTACACTGTACTATGTTCTGTGTACTGTGTACTGTGTTCTGTGTACTGTGTACTGTGTTCTGTGTTCGTTGTACTGTGTTCTGTGCCCTGTGTACTGTTTACTGTGTATGGTGTACTGTGTGCTGTGTACGGTGTCCTGTGATCTGTATACTGTGTACTATGATGTGTGTGCTGGGTACTGTGTAATGTTTTCTGTGTACTGTGTTCTGTGTACTGCGTACTGTGTACTGTGTAATGTGTACTCAGATCTGTGTACTGTGTACTATATCTGGGTGCTGTGTGTTGTGTACTTTTTTCTGTGTACTGTGGTCTGTGTTCTGTGTACTGTGTACTGTGTTCTGTGTACTGTGCGCTGTTTACTGTGTTCTGTGTACTGTGTACTGTGTTCTGTGTACTGTGTACTGTGTTCTGTGTACTGTGTACTGTGTTCTGTGAACTGTGTTCTGTGTACTGTGTTCTGTGTACTGTGTACTGTGTTCTGTGTACTGTGTACTGTGTTCTGTGTGCTGGGTACTGTGTAATGTTTTCTGTGTACTGTGTTCTGTGTACTGCGTACTGTGTATTGTGTAATGTGTACTGAGATCTGTGTACTGTGTACTATATCTGGGTGCTGTGTATTGTGTACTTTTTTCTGTGTACTGTGGTCTGTGTTCTGGGCACTGTGTACTGTGTTCTGTAATGTGTTGTGTGTACAGTGATCGGTGTACTGTGTACTGTGTTCTGTGTACTGTGTACTGTGTTCTGTGTACTGTGTACTGTGTTCTGTGAACTGTGTTCTGTGTACTGTGTTCTGTGTACTGTGTACTGTGTTCTGTGTACTGTGTACTGAGTTCTGTGTACTTTGTACTTTGTTCTGTGCACTGTGTACTGTGTACTGTGTGCTGTGTACTGTGTACTATGATCTGTGTGCGGGATACTGTGTACTGTTTTCTGAGTACTGTGTTCTGTATGGCGTTCTCTGTATTGTGTTCTGTGTTCTGTGTACTGTGTGCTCTGTTTTGTGTACTGTGAATGGTGTACTGTGTTCTGTGTACTGTGTTCTGATTTATGTGTACTGTGCTCTGTGTACTCTGTACTGTGTACTGTGAACTGTGTTCTGTGTACTGGACACTGTGTACTGTGTTCTGTAATGTGTTGTGTGTACAGTGATCGGTGTACTGTGTACTGTGTTCTGTGTACTGTGTACTGTGTTCTGTGTACTGTGTACATTTGTCTGTGTACGGTGTACTGTGTTCTGATTTATGTGTACTGTGCTCTGTGTACTGTGTACTGTGTACTGTGTACTGTGAACTGTGTTCTGTGTACTGGGCACTGTGTGCTGTGTTCTGTAATGTTGTGTGTACAGTGATCTGTGCACTGTGTACTGTGTTCTGTGTACAGTGTACTGTGTTCTGTGAACTGTGTACTTTTGTCTGTGTACTGTGTAGTGTTCTGTGTACTGTGTTCTGTGTTCTGTCTACTGTGTGCTGTGTCCTGTGTTCTGTGTACTGTGTTCTGTCTACTGTGTGCTGTGTCCTGTGTTCTGTGTACTGTGTTCTGTGTTCTGTGTACTGTGTACTCTGTCCTGTGTTCTGTGTACTGTGTACTGAGTTCTGCGTACTGTGTATGGTGTTCTGTGTACTGTGTTCTGTGTTCTGCGTACAGTGTGCTATGTTGTGTGTTCTGTGTACTGTGTTCTGTGTTCTGTGTACAGTGATCTGTGTACTGTGTTCAATGAACAGTTTACAGTGTTCTGTGTACTGTGTTGTGTACACTTTGTTCTGTCTTCTGTGTACTGTGTACTCTGTACTGTGTACTGTATACTGTGTTCTGTGTCCTGCGTTCTGTGTGGTGTTTACTGTTTCTGTGTACTGTGTTCTGTGTTCTGTGTACTGTGTACTCTGTTTTGTGTACTGTGTTATGTGTTCTGTGTACTGTGTACTCTGTTTTGTGTACTGTGTACTGTGTTCTGTGTACAGTGTTCTGATTTATGTGTTCTGTGTTCTGTGTACTCTGTACTGTGTACTGTGTACGCGGTACTGTGTTCTGTGTTGTGTGTCCAGTGATCTGTGTACTGTGTACTGTGTTCTGTGTTCTGTGTACTGTGTTCTGTGTACTGTGTACTGTGTTCTGTCTACTGTGTACAGTGTTCTTTGTACAGTGTACTCTGTACTATTTTCTGTGTACTGTGTACTGTGTTCTGTGTTCTGTGTACTGTGTTCTGTGTATGTTGAACTGTGTTCTGTGCCCTGTGTAATGTTTACTATGTATGGTGTACTGTGTGCTGTGTACGGTGTCCTGTGATCTGTATACTGTGTACTATGATGTGTGTGCTGGGTACAGTGTAATGTTTTCTGTGTACTGTGTTCTGTGTACTGCGTACTGTGTACTGTGTAATGTGTACTGAGATCTATGTACTGTGTACTATATCTGGGTGCTGTGTATTGTGTACTTTTTTCTGTGTACTGTGGTTTGTGTTCTGTGTACTGTGTACTGTGTTTTGTGTACTGTGTACTGTGTACTGTGTTCTGTGTACTGTGTTCTGTGTACTGTGTACTGTGTTCTGTGTATTGTGTACTGTGTTATATGTACTGTGTTCTGTGTTCTGTGTTTTGTGTACTGTGCACTGTGTTATGTGTACTGTGTACTGTGTACTGTGTTCTGTGTACTGTGTACTGTGTTCTCTGTACTGTGTTCTGTGTACTGTGTACTCTGTACTGTGTACTGTATACTGTGTTCTCTGTCCTGCGTTCTGTGTGGTGTTTACTGTTTCTGTGTACTGTGTTCTGTGTTCTGTGTACTGTGTACTCTGTTTTGTGTACTGTGTTCTGTGTTCTGTGTACTGTGTACTCTGTTTTGTGTACTGTGTACTGTGTTCTGTGTACAGTGTTCTGATTTATGTGTTCTGTGTTCTGTGTACTCTGTACTGTGTACTGTGTACTCGGTACTGTGTTCTGTACACTGTGTACTGTGTTCTGTAATGTGTTGTGTGTACAGTGATCGGTGTACTGTGTACTGTGTTCTGTGTACTGTGTACTGTGTTCTGTGTACTGTGTACATTTGTCTGTGTACGGTGTACTGTGTTCTGATTTATGTGTACTGTGCTCTGTGTTCTGTGTACTGTGTACTGTGTACTGTGAACTGTGTTCTGTGTACTGGGCACTGTGTGCTGTGTTCTGTAATGTGTTGTGTGTACTGTGTTCTGTGTACTGTGTACTGTATTCTTTATATTATGTACTGTGATCTGTGAACTGTGTTCTGTGTTCTGTGTACTATGTTCTGTGTACAGTGTTCTGTGTACCGTGCACTGTGTACTGTGTAATGTGTTCTGTGTACTGTCTACTGTGTTCTGTGTACTGTGTTCTGTGTACTGTGTTCTGTATACTTTGTACTGTGTTCTGTGTACTGTGCAGTGTGTGCTGTGTTCTGTGTACTGTATACTGTGTTCTGTGTACTGCGTACTGTGCACTGTGTTCTGCGTTTTGTGTTCTGTGTACTGTGTACTGTGTTCTGTGAACTGTGTTCTGTGTGCTGTGTACTGTGTTCTGTGTACTGTGTACTGTGTTCTGTACACTGTGTACTGTGTATTGTGCGCTGTGTACTGTGTACTATGATCTGTGTGCTGGGTACTGTGTACTGTTTTCTGTGTACTGTGTTCTGTGTGCTGCGTTCTGTGTACTGTGTACTGTGTTCTGTATACTTTGTACTGTGTTCTGTGATCTGTGTACTGTGTACTCTGTTTTGTGTACAGTGTTCTGTGTTCTATGTACTGTGTTCTGTGTACAGTGTTCTGATTTATGTGTACTTTGCTCTGTGTACTCTGTACTGTGTACTGTGTTCTATGTACTGTGTTCTGTGTACTGGGCACTGTGTGCTGTATTCTGTGTACTGTCTTGTGTATCCAGTGCTCTGTGCACTGTGTACGATGTTCTGTGTTTGGTGTACTGTGTTCTGTGTACTGTGTACTTTTGTCTGTGTACTGTGTTCTGTTCTGTGTACTGTTTAATGTGTTCTGTGTTCTGTGTACTGTCTACTGAGTAATATGTTCTGTGTACTGTGTTTTGTGTTCTGTGTACTGTGTACTCTGTACTGTGTTCTGTGTACTGTGTACTGTGTTATGTGTACTGTGTTCTGTGTTTTGTGTACTGTGCACTGTGTTATGTGTACTGTGTACTGTGTTCTGTGTACTGTGTACTGTGTTCTCTGTACTGTGTTCTGTGTACTGTGTACTCTGTACTGTGTACTGTATACTGTGTTCTGTGTCCTGCGTTCTGTGTGGTGTTTACTGTTTCTGTGTACTGTGTACTGTGTACTGTGTACTCTGTTTTGTGTACTGTGTTCTGTGTTCTGTGTACTGTGTACTCTGTACTGTGTACTGTGTACAGTGTTCTGATTTATGTGTTCTGTGTTCTGTGTACTCTGTACTGTGTACTGTGTATGCGGTACTGTGTTCTGTGTTGTGTGCCCAGTGATCTGTGTACTGTGTACTGTGTTCTGTGTTCTGTGTACTGTGTTCTGTGTACTGTGTACTGTGTTCTGTCTACTGTGTTCTGTCTACTGTGTACAGTGTTCTGTGTAAAGTGTAAAGTGTACTGTGTACACTGTACTATGTTCTGTGTACTGTGTTCTGTGTACAGTGTTCAGAACACAGTACACAGTACACAGTACAAAGTACAGAGTACACAGTACACAGTGCACAGAACACAGTACACAGAACACAGTACACAGTACACAGTAGACAGAACACAGAACACCGTACACAGTACACAGACAACAGTACACAGAACAGAGAACACAGTACACAGAACACAGTACACAGAACACAGAACACCAAACGCAGAACACAGCACACAAAACACAGAACACAGAACATAGCACACTGTACACAGAACACAGAACACAGTACGCAGAAGACAGATCGCAGAACACAGTACACAGTACACAGAACACAGTACACAGAACACAGTACACAGTACACAGAACACATAACACAGTACACAGTACAGAGTTCACAGTACACAAACACAGTAGACAGTTCAAAGTATACAGAACACTGCACACAGCGCACTGTACACAGGGCACAAAACACAGAACACAGCACACAGAACACTGTACACAGTACACAGAACACAAAACACAGTACACAATACACAGTACACAGAACACAAAACACAGCACACGGTACAGAGTTCACTGTACAGAGTACACAGAACACAGCACACAGTATACAGAACACTGTACACAGTACAGAGTTCACAGTACACAGAACACAGAACACAGTGCACAGTACAAAGTGTACACCACACAGTACACAGCACACTGTACACAGGGCACAGAACACAGAACACAGCACACAATGCACAGTACACAGAACACTGTACAAAGTATACAGTACACGGTACACAGAACACTGTACACAGTACACAGAACACAGTACACACAATAGAGTACACAGTACACAGAACACAGAACTCAGTACACAGTACACGGTACAGAGTTCACTGTACAGAGTACACAGAACACAGAACACAGAACACAGCACACGGTACAGAGTTCACTGTACAGAGTACACAGAACACAGTACACAGAACACAGTACACAGTACACATAACACAGTACACAGTACACAGAACACAGTATAGAGTACAGAGTTCACAGTACACAGAACACAGTATACAGATCGCTGTACACAGTACAGAGTACAGTCTACACAGTACACAGACCACAGTACACAGAACACAGGACACATAACACAGTACACATAAATCAGAACACAGAACACAGTGCACAGTTAACAGTATACAGAACACAGTACAGTCAGCACAGTACACAGTATACTGAACACAGAACACAGTGCACAGAACACAGTACACAGAACACAATACACAGAACACAGATCACAGTGCACAGAACACAGCACACAGTACACAGAACACAGTACACAGAACACAGTTCACAGAACTCAGTACACAGAACACAGTACACAGTACAGAGTACACAGTACAGAGTTCACAGAACACAGTACACAGAACACAGATCACAGTACACAGTACACAGAACACAGTACACAGAACACAGATCCCAGTACACAGGACACGGTACACATAACACAGTACACAGTACACATAACACAGAACACAGAGCACAGAGCACAGTACACAGAACACAGTACATAGAAGGCAGTACACAGAACACAGTACACAGAACTCAGTACACAGAACACAGTACACATAACAAAGATCATAGTACACAGAACACAGGACACAGACCACAGTACACAGATCGCTGTACACAGTACACCGGACACAGTACACAGAAGACAGAACACAGTACACAGAACACAGTACACAGAACACAGTACAGAGAACAAAGTACACAGTACTCAGAACGCAGAACACAGTAGACAGTACACAGAACACAGTACACAGAACACAGTACACATTACACAGTACACATAAATCAGAATACAGTATACAGAACACAGTACACAATACACAGAAAACAGTACACAGTTCACAGTACACAGAACACAGTACACATAAATCGGAACACACTACACAGAACACAGTACACAGAACACAGAACACAGTACACAGTTCACAGTACACAGAACACAGTACACAGAGCACAGTACACAGTACACAGAACACAGTACATAAAACACAGCACACAGTACACAGAACACAGAACACAATACACAGAACACTGAACACAGCACACAGTACAGAGTACACAGTACACAGAACAGAGCCCACATTACACACTACACAGAACACAGTACACAGAACAGTACACAGTACACAGAACACAGTACACAGTACACAGAACATAGTACACTGTACACAGAACACAGAGCACAGTACACAGTACACAGAACACAGTACACAGTACACAGAACATAGAACACAGTACACAGAACACAGAACACAGTACACAGAACACAGTACACATAATTTTAAACACAGTACACAGTACACAGAACACAGTACACAGACCACAGTACACAGATCGCTATACACAGTACACCGGACACAGTACACAGAAGACAGTACACAGTGCACAGAAAACAGTACACAGAACACAGAGCACAGTACACAGTACACAGAACACAGTACACAGTACACAGTACATAGAAGACAGTACACAGAACACAGTACACAGAACTCAGTACACAGTACACAGAACACAGAACACAGTACACATAACAAAGATCATAGTACACAGAACACAGTACACAGTACATTGAACACAGAACACAGTACACAGAACACAGTACACAGAACTCAGTACACAGTATGCAGAACACAGTACACAGTACAGAGTACACATAGAGAGTGCACTGAACACAGTACACAGAACACAGTACACGGAACACAGAATGCAGAACACAGTACACAGAACACAGAACACAGTACACAGTAAAAAGTACACAGAGCACAGTACACAGAGCAGAGTACACATAAATAATTACAAATTGCACAGAACACAGTACATAGAACACAGTACACAGTACACAGAACATAGTACACAGAACACAGAACACTACACAGTACAGTACACATAACACAGTACACAGCACTCAGAACATAGCACACAGTACACAGAACACAGCACACAGTACACAGAACACAGGACACAGAACACAGTTCACAGAACTCAGTACTTGAGTTGAAACTTTATTGCTGGAACAGCACAGCAGGTCAGGCAGCATCCAGGGAACAGGAGATTCGACGTTTCGGGCACAGGCCCTTCTTCAGGAATGAGCAGAGAGTGTTCAGCAGGAGAAGATAAAAGGTAGGGAGGAGGGACTTGGAGGAGGGGAGTTGGAAATGTGATAGGTGGAAAGAGGTCAAGGTGAGGGTGATAGGTCGGAGTAGGATGGAGGCGGAGAGGTCAAGAAGAAGACTGCAGGTCAGGAAGGCGGTGCTGGGCTGGAGGGATTCGGCTGAGACAAGGTGGGGGGAGGGGGGATGAAGAAACTGGTAAAGTCCAAGTTCATCCCCTGTGGTTGGAGGGTTCCCAGTCGGAAGATAAGACGCTCCTCCTCCGACCGTCGCGTTGTTGTGGTTTGGCGGTGGATGAGTCCAATGACCTGCATATCCTCGGTGGAGTGGGAGGGGGAGTTGAAATGCTGTGCTACAGGGTGGTTGGGTTGGTTCGTCCGGGTGGCCCAGAGGTGCTCTCTGAATCGCTCCGCAAGTAGGCGGCCTGTCTCCCCAATATAGAGGAGGCCACACCGGCTGCAGCGGATGCAGTAGATGATGTGGGTGGAGGTGCAGGTGAATCTGTGGCGGATATGGAAGTTTCCTTTGGGGCCTTGGAGAGAAGTGAGGGGGGAGGTGTGGGCGCAAGTGTTGCACTTCCTGCGGTTGCAAGGGAAGGTGCCGGGAGTGGAGGTTGGGTCGGTGGGGGGTGTGGATCTGACAAGGGAGTCGCGGAGGGAGGGAGGATCCGAAACGTCGAATCTCCTGTTCCCTGGATGCTGCCTGACCTGCTGTGCTGTTCCAGCAATAAAGTTTCAACTTTGATCTCCAGCATCTGCAGACCTCACTTTCTCCACAGAACTCAGTACACAGAACACAGTACACAGTACAGAGTACACAGTACAGAGTTCACAGAACACAGTACACAGAACACAGATCACAGTACACAGTGCACAGAACACATTACACAGAACACAGATCCCAGTACACAGGACACGGTACACATAACACAGTACACAGTGCACATAACACAGAACACAGAGCACAGTACACAGTACACAGTACACAGTACACAGTACACAGTACATAGAAGACAGTACACAGAACACAGTACACAGAACTCAGTACACAGTACACAGAACACAGAACACAGTACACATAACAAAGATCATAGTACACAGAACACAGTACACAGTACAGAGTACACAGTTCACAGAACACAGTACACAGACCACAGTACACAGATCGCTGTACTCAGTACACCGGACACAGTACACAGAAGACAGAACACAGTACACAGAACACAATACACAGTACTCAGAACACAGTACAAAATAGACAGAACACAGAACGCAGTACACAGTAGACAGTACACAGAACACAGTACACAGAACACAGAACACAATACACAGTACACAGTACACAGAACACAGCACACAGTACGCAGAACACAGAACACAATACACAGAACACAGTACACAGTACACAGTACACAGAACACAGTACACATAAATCAGAACACACTACACAGAACACAGTACACAGAACACAGAACACAGTACACAGTTGACAGTACACAGAACACAGTACACAGAGCACAGTACACAGTACACAGAACACAATACATAAAACACAGTACACAGTACACAGAACACTGAACACAGCACACAGTACAGAGTAAACAGTACACAGAACAGAGCCCACATTACACACTACACAGTACACAGTACACAGAACATATTACACAGTACACAGAGCACAGTACACAGTACACATAGCACAGTACACAGAACACAGAACACAGAACACAATACACTGAACACAGCACACAGTGCACAGTACCCAGAACACAGTGCACAGAACAGTACACAGTACACAGAACACAGAACACAGTACAAAGTACACCAAACACAGTACACTGATCACAGTACACAGTACGCATAACGCAGTACACAGTACACATAACACAGTACACTGAGAACTGTACACAGTACACAGAACACAGAACACAGTACACAGTACATAGAGCACAGTACACAGAACACAGTACACAGAACACAGTACACAGTACAGAGGACACAGTACAGAGTGCACAGAGCACAGTACACAGAACACATAACACAGTTCACAGTACACAGAACACAGTACATAGAACACAGTACACATAAATTAGAAATCAGTACACAGAACACAGTACACAGAATACAGAACACAGTACACAGAGCACAGTACACAGAATACAGAACACAGTACACAGATCACTGTACACAGTATAGAGTTCACAGTACACAGAACACAGTACACAGAACACAGAACACAGGACACAGTACACACAGAAAACAGTACACAGTACACAGAAAACAGAATACAGTACACAGTAAACAGAACACAGAACACAGTACACAGTAAACAGTACACAGAGCATATTACACAGAGCACAGTACACATAAATCAGAACTCAGTGCACAGAACACAGAACACAGTACACAGTACACAGAACACAGTACCGAGAACACAGTACAGAGTGCATGGAACACAGTACACAGAACACAGTACACAGCGCACAAAACACTGTACACAGTAAAGAGTACACATAACACAGTACACAGTACACAGAACTTAGAACATAGCACACAGTACACAGAACACAGAACACAGTACACTGTACACAGAACACAGTACACAGAAAACAGTACACAGCACACAGAACACAGTACATAGAACACAGAACACAGCACACAGTACACAGAACACAGAACACAGTATACAGAACACAGTTCACAGAACTCAGTACACAGAACACAGTACACAGTACAGAGTACACAGTACACAGTTCACAGAACACAGTACACAGAACACAGATCACAGTACACAGTACACAGTTCACAGTACACAGAACACTGAACACAGGACACAGTACACAGATCGCTGTACACAGTACACAGAACACAGTACACAGAACAGAGAACACAGTACACAGTACACAGAACACAGAACACAGTACACAGGACACAGAACACAGAACACAGTAAACAGTACACAGAGCACAGTGCACATAAATTAGAACACATTGCACAGAACACAGTACACAGAACACAGTACACAGTACACAGAACATAGTACAGAGAACACAGTACAGAGTGCATGGAACACAGTACACAGAACACAGTACACAGTACACAATACACAGAAAAGAGAACAAAGTACACGGAACACAGTACACAGATCACAGTACACAGTACACATAACAAAGAACATAGTACACAGAACACAGTACACAGAACACCGTACACAGTACACAGTACACAGTACAGAGGACACAGTACAGAGTGCACAGAGCACAGTACACAGAACACATAACACAGTTCACAGTACATAGAACACAGTACACATAAATTAGAAATCAGTACACAGAACACAGTACACAGTACATAGAGCACAGTACACAGAACACAGTACACAGAACACAGTACACAGTACAGAGGACACAGTACAGAGTGCACAGAGCACAGTACACAGAACACATAACACAGTTCACAGTACATAGAACACAGTACACATAAATTAGAAATCAGTACACAGAACACAGTACACAGAATACAGAACACAGTACACAGAGCACAGTACACAGAATACAGAACACAGTACACAGAACACAGTACACAGTACACAGTGCACAATACACAGAACAAAGAACACAGTTCACAGAACACAGTAAACAGTACACAGAACACAGAACACGTTACAGAAAACACAACACAGAACTCAGTACACAGAACACAACACACATTAAACACTACACAGAACAGAATACACAGAATACAGAACACAGTACACAGAGCACAGTACACAGTACACAGAATACAGAACACAGTACACAGAATTCAGAACACAGTACAAAGAGCACAGTACACAGTACACAGAACACAGAACACAGTTCACAGTACACAGAACACAGTACACAAAAATCAGAACACAGTACACAGAACACAGAACATAGTACACAGAACACAGTACACAGTGCACAGTAAACAGAACACATTACACAATACAGAGTACACAGTACACAGGACAAAGAGCACAGTACACATAAATCAGAACACAGTACACTGAACACAGGACACAGAACACAGTACACAGAGCACAGTACACAGATCACTGTACACAGTACACAGAACACAGTGCACAGCACACAGAACTCAGTACATAGAACAAAGAACACAGGACACAGTACACAGAACACAGAACACAGAACACAGTACACAGAACTCATAACACAAAACACAGTACGCAGTAAAGAGTACACAGTACAGAGTTCACAGAACACAGTACACAGAACACAGTACACAGATCACTGTACACAGTATAGAGTTCACAGTACACAGAACACAGTACACAGAACACAGAACACAGGACACAGTACACACAGAAAACAGTACACAGTACACAGAAAACAGAATACAGAATACAGTACACAGTAAACAGAACACAGAACACAGTACACAGTAAACAGTACACAGAGCATATTACACAGAGCACAGTACACATAAATCAGAACACAGTGCACAGAACACAGAACACTGTACACAGTACACAGAACACAGTACACAGTACACAGTACACAGTACGGAGAACACAGTACAGAGTGCATGGAACACAGTACACAGAACGCAGTACACAGCGCACAAAACACTGTACACAGTAAAGAGTACACATAACACAGTACACAGTACACAGAACTTAGAACATAGCACACAGTACACAGAACACAGAACACAGTACACTGTACACAGAACACAGTACACAGAAAACAGTACACAGCACACAGAACACAGTACATAGAACACAGAACACAGCACACAGTACACAGAACACAGAACACAGTATACAGAACACAGTTCACAGAACTCAGTACACAGAACACAGTACACAGTACAGAGTACACAGTACACATAGCACAGTACACAGAACACAGAACACAGTACACAGAACTCATAACACAAAACACAGTACGCAGTAAAGAGTACACAGTACAGAGTTCACAGAACACAGTACACAGAACACAGTACACAGATCACTGTACACAGTATAGAGTTCACAGTACACAGAACACAGTACACAGAACACAGAACACAGGACACAGTACACACAGAAAACAGTACACAGTACACAGAAAACAGAATACAGAATACAGTACACAGTAAACAGAACACAGAACACAGTACACAGTAAACAGTACACAGAGCATATTACACAGAGCACAGTACACATAAATCAGAACACAGTGCACAGAACACAGAACACTGTACACAGTACACAGAACACAGTACACAGTACACAGTACACAGTACGGAGAACACAGTACAGAGTGCATGGAACACAGTACACAGAACGCAGTACACAGCGCACAAAACACTGTACACAGTAAAGAGTACACATAACACAGTACACAGTACACAGAACTTAGAACATAGCACACAGTACACAGCACACAGAACACAGTACATAGAACACAGAACACAGCACACAGTACACAGAACACAGAACACAGTATACAGAACACAGTTCACAGAACTCAGTACACAGAACACAGTACACAGTACAGAGTACACAGTACACATAGCACAGTACACAGAACACAGAACACAGAACACAATACACTGAACACAGCACACAGTGCACAGTACCCAGAACACAGTGCACAGAACAGTACACAGTACACAGAACACAGAACACAGTACAAAGTACACCAAACACAGTACACTGATCACAGTACACAGTACGCATAACGCAGTACACAGTACACATAACACAGTACACTGAGAACTGTACACAGTACACAGAACACAGAACACAGTACACAGTACATAGAGCACAGTACACAGAACACAGTACACAGAACACAGTACACAGTACAGAGGACACAGTACAGAGTGCACAGAGCACAGTACACAGAACACATAACACAGTTCACAGTACATAGAACACAGTACACATAAATTAGAAATCAGTACACAGAACACAGTACACAGAACACAGAACACAGTATACAGAACACAGTTCACAGAACTCAGTACACAGAACACAGTACACAGTACAGAGTACACAGTACACATAGCACAGTACACAGAACACAGAACACAGAACACAGTACACAGAACTCATAACACAAAACACAGTACGCAGTAAAGAGTACACAGTACAGAGTTCACAGAACACAGTACACAGAACACAGTACACAGATCACTGTACACAGTATAGAGTTCACAGTACACAGAACACAGTACACAGAACACAGAACACAGGACACAGTACACACAGAAAACAGTACACAGTACACAGAAAACAGAATACAGAATACAGTACACAGTAAACAGAACACAGAACACAGTACACAGTAAACAGTACACAGAGCATATTACACAGAGCACAGTACACATAAATCAGAACACAGTGCACAGAACACAGAACACTGTACACAGTACACAGAACACAGTACACAGTACACAGTACACAGTACGGAGAACACAGTACAGAGTGCATGGAACACAGTACACAGAACGCAGTACACAGCGCACAAAACACTGTACACAGTAAAGAGTACACATAACACAGTACACAGTACACAGAACTTAGAACATAGCACACAGTACACAGAACACAGAACACAGTACACTGTACACAGAACACAGTACACAGAAAACAGTACACAGCACACAGAACACAGTACATAGAACACAGAACACAGCACACAGTACACAGAACACAGAACACAGTATACAGAACACAGTTCACAGAACTCAGTACACAGAACACAGTACACAGTACAGAGTACACAGTACACATAGCACAGTACACAGAACACAGAACACAGAACACAATACACTGAACACAGCACACAGTGCACAGTACCCAGAACACAGTGCACAGAACAGTACACAGTACACAGAACACAGAACACAGTACAAAGTACACCAAACACAGTACACTGATCACAGTACACAGTACGCATAACGCAGTACACAGTACACATAACACAGTACACTGAGAACTGTACACAGTACACAGAACACAGAACACAGTACACAGTACATAGAGCACAGTACACAGAACACAGTACACAGAACACAGTACACAGTACAGAGGACACAGTACAGAGTGCACAGAGCACAGTACACAGAACACATAACACAGTTCACAGTACATAGAACACAGTACACATAAATTAGAAATCAGTACACAGAACACAGTACACAGAACACAGAACACAGTATACAGAACACAGTTCACAGAACTCAGTACACAGAACACAGTACACAGTACAGAGTACACAGTACACATAGCACAGTACACAGAACACAGAACACAGAACACAGTACACAGAACTCATAACACAAAACACAGTACGCAGTAAAGAGTACACAGTACAGAGTTCACAGAACACAGTACACAGAACACAGTACACAGATCACTGTACACAGTATAGAGTTCACAGTACACAGAACACAGTACACAGAACACAGAACACAGGACACAGTACACACAGAAAACAGTACACAGTACACAGAAAACAGAATACAGAATACAGTACACAGTAAACAGAACACAGAACACAGTACACAGTAAACAGTACACAGAGCATATTACACAGAGCACAGTACACATAAATCAGAACACAGTGCACAGAACACAGAACACTGTACACAGTACACAGAACACAGTACACAGTACACAGTACACAGTACGGAGAACACAGTACAGAGTGCATGGAACACAGTACACAGAACGCAGTACACAGCGCACAAAACACTGCACACAGTAAAGAGTACACATAACACAGTACACAGTACACAGAACTTAGAACATAGCACACAGTACACAGAACACAGAACACAGTACACTGTACACAGAACACAGTACACAGAAAACAGTACACAGCACACAGAACACAGTACATAGAACACAGAACACAGCACACAGTACACAGAACACAGAACACAGTATACAGAACACAGTTCACAGAACTCAGTACACAGAACACAGTACACAGTACAGAGTACACAGTACACATAGCACAGTACACAGAACACAGAACACAGAACACAGTACACAGAACTCATAACACAAAACACAGTACGCAGTAAAGAGTACACAGTACAGAGTTCACAGAACACAGTACACAGAACACAGTACACAGATCACTGTACACAGTATAGAGTTCACAGTACACAGAACACAGTACACAGAACACAGAACACAGGACACAGTACACACAGAAAACAGTACACAGTACACAGAAAACAGAATACAGAATACAGTACACAGTAAACAGAACACAGAACACAGTACACAGTAAACAGTACACAGAGCATATTACACAGAGCACAGTACACATAAATCAGAACACAGTGCACAGAACACAGAACACTGTACACAGTACACAGAACACAGTACACAGTACACAGTACACAGTACGGAGAACACAGTACAGAGTGCATGGAACACAGTACACAGAACGCAGTACACAGCGCACAAAACACTGTACACAGTAAAGAGTACACATAACACAGTACACAGTACACAGAACTTAGAACATAGCACACAGTACACAGAACACAGAACACAGTACACTGTACACAGAACACAGTACACAGAAAACAGTACACAGCACACAGAACACAGTACATAGAACACAGAACACAGCACACAGTACACAGAACACAGAACACAGTATACAGAACACAGTTCACAGAACTCAGTACACAGAACACAGTACACAGTACAGAGTACACAGTACACATAGCACAGTACACAGAACACAGAACACAGAACACAATACACTGAACACAGCACACAGTGCACAGTACCCAGAACACAGTGCACAGAACAGTACACAGTACACAGAACACAGAACACAGTACAAAGTACACCAAACACAGTACACTGATCACAGTACACAGTACGCATAACGCAGTACACAGTACACATAACACAGTACACTGAGAACTGTACACAGTACACAGAACACAGAACACAGTACACAGTACATAGAGCACAGTACACAGAACACAGTACACAGAACACAGTACACAGTACAGAGGACACAGTACAGAGTGCACAGAGCACAGTACACAGAACACATAACACAGTTCACAGTACATAGAACACAGTACACATAAATTAGAAATCAGTACACAGAACACAGTACACAGAACACAGAACACAGTATACAGAACACAGTTCACAGAACTCAGTACACAGAACACAGTACACAGTACAGAGTACACAGTACACATAGCACAGTACACAGAACACAGAACACAGAACACAGTACACAGAACTCATAACACAAAACACAGTACGCAGTAAAGAGTACACAGTACAGAGTTCACAGAACACAGTACACAGAACACAGTACACAGATCACTGTACACAGTATAGAGTTCACAGTACACAGAACACAGTACACAGAACACAGAACACAGGACACAGTACACACAGAAAACAGTACACAGTACACAGAAAACAGAATACAGAATACAGTACACAGTAAACAGAACACAGAACACAGTACACAGTAAACAGTACACAGAGCATATTACACAGAGCACAGTACACATAAATCAGAACACAGTGCACAGAACACAGAACACTGTACACAGTACACAGAACACAGTACACAGTACACAGTACACAGTACGGAGAACACAGTACAGAGTGCATGGAACACAGTACACAGAACGCAGTACACAGCGCACAAAACACTGCACACAGTAAAGAGTACACATAACACAGTACACAGTACACAGAACTTAGAACATAGCACACAGTACACAGAACACAGAACACAGTACACTGTACACAGAACACAGTACACAGAAAACAGTACACAGCACACAGAACACAGTACATAGAACACAGAACACAGCACACAGTACACAGAACACAGAACACAGTATACAGAACACAGTTCACAGAACTCAGTACACAGAACACAGTACACAGTACAGAGTACACAGTACACATAGCACAGTACACAGAACACAGAACACAGAACACAGTACACAGAACTCATAACACAAAACACAGTACGCAGTAAAGAGTACACAGTACAGAGTTCACAGAACACAGTACACAGAACACAGTACACAGATCACTGTACACAGTATAGAGTTCACAGTACACAGAACACAGTACACAGAACACAGAACACAGGACACAGTACACACAGAAAACAGTACACAGTACACAGAAAACAGAATACAGAATACAGTACACAGTAAACAGAACACAGAACACAGTACACAGTAAACAGTACACAGAGCATATTACACAGAGCACAGTACACATAAATCAGAACACAGTGCACAGAACACAGAACACTGTACACAGTACACAGAACACAGTACACAGTACACAGTACACAGTACGGAGAACACAGTACAGAGTGCATGGAACACAGTACACAGAACGCAGTACACAGCGCACAAAACACTGTACACAGTAAAGAGTACACATAACACAGTACACAGTACACAGAACTTAGAACATAGCACACAGTACACAGAACACAGAACACAGTACACTGTACACAGAACACAGTACACAGAAAACAGTACACAGCACACAGAACACAGTACATAGAACACAGAACACAGCACACAGTACACAGAACACAGAACACAGTATACAGAACACAGTTCACAGAACTCAGTACACAGAACACAGTACACAGTACAGAGTACACAGTACACATAGCACAGTACACAGAACACAGAACACAATACACTGAACACAGCACACAGTGCACAGTACCCAGAACACAGTGCACAGAACAGTACACAGTACACAGAACACAGAACACAGTACAAAGTACACCAAACACAGTACACTGATCACAGTACACAGTACGCATAACGCAGTACACAGTACACATAACACAGTACACTGAGAACTGTACACAGTACACAGAACACAGAACACAGTACACAGTACATAGAGCACAGTACACAGAACACAGTACACAGAACACAGTACACAGTACAGAGGACACAGTACAGAGTGCACAGAGCACAGTACACAGAACACATAACACAGTTCACAGTACATAGAACACAGTACACATAAATTAGAAATCAGTACACAGAACACAGTACACAGAACACAGAACACAGTATACAGAACACAGTTCACAGAACTCAGTACACAGAACACAGTACACAGTACAGAGTACACAGTACACATAGCACAGTACACAGAACACAGAACACAGAACACAGTACACAGAACTCATAACACAAAACACAGTACGCAGTAAAGAGTACACAGTACAGAGTTCACAGAACACAGTACACAGAACACAGTACACAGATCACTGTACACAGTATAGAGTTCACAGTACACAGAACACAGTACACAGAACACAGAACACAGGACACAGTACACACAGAAAACAGTACACAGTACACAGAAAACAGAATACAGAATACAGTACACAGTAAACAGAACACAGAACACAGTACACAGTAAACAGTACACAGAGCATATTACACAGAGCACAGTACACATAAATCAGAACACAGTGCACAGAACACAGAACACTGTACACAGTACACAGAACACAGTACACAGTACACAGTACACAGTACGGAGAACACAGTACAGAGTGCATGGAACACAGTACACAGAACGCAGTACACAGCGCACAAAACACTGTACACAGTAAAGAGTACACATAACACAGTACACAGTACACAGAACTTAGAACATAGCACACAGTACACAGAACACAGAACACAGTACACTGTACACAGAACACAGTACACAGAAAACAGTACACAGCACACAGAACACAGTACATAGAACACAGAACACAGCACACAGTACACAGAACACAGAACACAGTATACAGAACACAGTTCACAGAACTCAGTACACAGAACACAGTACACAGTACAGAGTACACAGTACACATAGCACAGTACACAGAACACAGAACACAGAACACAATACACTGAACACAGCACACAGTGCACAGTACCCAGAACACAGTGCACAGAACAGTACACAGTACACAGAACACAGAACACAGTACAAAGTACACCAAACACAGTACACTGATCACAGTACACAGTACGCATAACGCAGTACACAGTACACATAACACAGTACACTGAGAACTGTACACAGTACACAGAACACAGAACACAGTACACAGTACATAGAGCACAGTACACAGAACACAGTACACAGAACACAGTACACAGTACAGAGGACACAGTACAGAGTGCACAGAGCACAGTACACAGAACACATAACACAGTTCACAGTACATAGAACACAGTACACATAAATTAGAAATCAGTACACAGAACACAGTACACAGAATACAGAACACAGTACACAGAGCACAGTACACAGAATACAGAACACAGTACACAGAACACAGTACACAGTACACAGTGCACAATACACAGAACAAAGAACACAGTTCACAGAACACAGTAAACAGTACACAGAACACAGAACACGTTACAGAAAACACAACACAGAACACAGTATACAGAACACAACACACATTAAACACTACACAGAACAGAATACACAGAATACAGAACACAGTACACAGAGCACAGTACACAGTACACAGAATGCAGAACACAGTACACAGAATTCAGAACACAGTACAAAGAGCACAGTACACAGTACACAGAACACAGAACACAGTTCACAGTACACAGAACACAGTACACAAAAATCAGAACACAGTACACAGAACACAGAACATAGTACACAGAACACAGTACACAGTGCACAGTAAACAGAACATATTACACAATACAGAGTACACAGTACACAGGACAAAGAGCACAGTACACATAAATCAGAACACAGTACACTGAACACAGTACACAGAACACAGTACACAGAGCACAGTACACAGATCACTGTACACAGTACACAGAACACAGTGCACAGCACACAGAACTCAGTACATAGAACAAAGAACACGGCACACAGTACACAGAACACAGAACACAGTACACAGAACTCATAACACAAAACACAGTACGCAGTAAAGAGTACACAGTACAGAGTTCACAGAACACAGTACACAGAACACAGTACACAGATCACTGTACACAGTATAGAGTTCACAGTACACAGAACACAGTACACAGAACACAGAACACAGGACACAGTACACACAGAAAACAGTACACAGAGCATATTACACAGAGCACAGTACACATAAATCAGAACTCAGTGCACAGAACACAGAACACAGTACACAGTACACAGAACACAGTACCGAGAACACAGTACAGAGTGCATGGAACACAGTACACAGAACACAGTACACAGCGCACAAAACACTGTACACAGTAAAGAGTACACATAACACAGTACACAGTACACAGAACTTAGAACATAGCACACAGTACACAGAACACAGAACACAGTACACTGTACACAGAACACAGTACACAGAAAACAGTACACAGCACACAGAACACAGTACATAGAACACAGAACACAGCACACAGTACACAGAACACAGAACACAGTATACAGAACACAGTTCACAGAACTCAGTACACAGAACACAGTACACAGTACAGAGTACACAGTACACAGTTCACAGAACACAGTACACAGAACACAGATCACAGTACACAGTACACAGTTCACAGTACACAGAACACTGAACACAGGACACAGTACACAGATCGCTGTACACAGTACACAGAACACAGTACACAGAACAGAGAACACAGTACACAGTACACAGAACACAGAACACAGTACACAGGACACAGAACACAGAACACAGTAAACAGTACACAGAGCACAGTGCACATAAATTAGAACACATTGCACAGAACACAGTACACAGAACACAGTACACAGTACACAGAACATAGTACAGAGAACACAGTACAGAGTGCATGGAACACAGTACACAGAACACAGTACACAGTACACAATACACAGAAAAGAGAACAAAGTACACGGAACACAGTACACAGATCACAGTACACAGTACACATAACAAAGAACATAGTACACAGAACACAGTACACAGAACACCGTACACAGTACACAGTACAGAGTACACAGTTCACAGAACACAGTACACAGAGCACAGAGCACAGTACACAGATCGCTGTACACAGTACACCGGACACAGTACACAGAAGACAGAACACAGTACACAGAACACAGTACACAGAACATGGTACAGAGAACACAGTACACAGTACTCAGAACACAGTACAAAGTAGACAGAACACAGAACGCAGTACACAGTAGACAGTACACAGAGCATATTACACAGAGCACAGTGCACATAAATCAGAACACAGTGCACAGAACACAGAACACAGTACACAGTACACAGAACACAGTACACAGTACACAGTACCGAGAACACAGTACAGAGTGCATGGAACACAGTACACAGAACACAGTACACAGCGCACAAAACACTGTACACAGTAAAGAGTACACATAACACAGTACACAGTACACAGAACTTAGAACATAGCACACAGTACACAGAACACAGAACACAGTACACTGTACACAGAACACAGTACACAGAAAACAGTACACAGCACACAGAACACAGTACATAGAACACAGAACACAGCACACAGTACACAGAACACAGAACACAGTACAGAGTTCACAGTACAGAGTTCACAGAACACAGTACACAGAACACAGATCACAGTACACAGTACACAGTTCACAGATCACTGTACACAGTACAGAGTTCACAGTACACAGAACACTGAACACAGGACACAGTACACAGATCGCTGTACACAGTACACAGAACACAGTACACAGAACAGAGAACACAGTACACAGTACACAGAACACAGAACACAGTACACAGGACACAGAACACAGAACACAGTACACAGTAAACAGTACACAGAGCACAGTACACAGAGCACAGTGCACATAAATTAGAACACATTGCACAGAACACAGTACACAGAACACAGTACACAGTACACAGAACATAGTACAGAGAACACAGTACAGAGTGCATGGAACACAGTACACAGAACACAGTACACAGTACACAATACACAGAAAAGAGAACAAAGTACACGGAACACTGTACACAGATCACAGTACACAGTACACATAACAAAGAACATAGTACACAGAACACAGTACACAGAACACCGTACACAGTACACAGTACAGAGTACACAGTTCACAGAACACAGTACACAGAGCACAGAGCACAGTACACAGATCGCTGTACACAGTACACCGGACACAGTACACAGAAGACAGAACACAGTACACAGAACACAGTACACAGAACACAGTACAGAGAACACAGTACACAGTACTCAGAACACAGTACAAAGTAGACAGAATACAGAACGCAGTACACAGTAGACAGTACATAGAACACAGCACACAGAACACAGTACACAGTACACATAAATCAGAACACAGTATACAGAACACAGTACAAAAAACACAAAACACAGTACACAGTTCACAGTACACAGAACACAGTACACCAAACACAGTACACATAAATCAGAATACACTACACAGAACACAGTACACAGAACACAGTTCACAGTACACAGTACACAGAACACAGTACACAGGACACAGTACACAGGACACAGTACACATAAATCAGAACACAGTATACAGAACACAGTACACAAAACACAGAACACAGTACACAGATCACAGTACACAGAACACAGTACACAGAATACAGTACATAGAACACAGTACACATAAATCAGAACACACTACAAAGAACACAGTACACAGAACACAGTACACAATTCACAGTACACAGAACACAGTACACAGAACACAGTACACAGTACACAGAACACAGTACCTAAAACACAGTACACAGTACACAGAACACAGAACACAATACACAGAACACTGAACACAGCACACAGTACAGAGTACACAGTACACAGAACAGAGACCACATTACAGACTACACAGAACACAGTACACAGAACAGTACACAGTACACAGATCACAGTACACAGTACGCAGAACATAGTACACTGTACACAGTACCGAGAACACAGTACAGAGTGCATGGAACACAGTACACAGAACACAGTACACAGCGCACAAAACACTGTACACAGTAAAGAGTACACATAACACAGTACACAGTACACAGAACTTAGAACATAGCACACAGTACACAGAACACAGAACACAGTACACTGTACACAGAACACAGTACACAGAAAACAGTACACAGCACACAGAACACAGTAAATAGAACACAGAACACAGCACACAGTACACAGAACACAGAACACAGTATACAGAACACAGTTCACAGAACTCAGTACACAGAACACAGTACACAGTACAGAGTACACAGTACAGAGTTCACAGAACACAGTACACAGAACACAGATCACAGTACACAGTACACAGTTCACAGATCACTGTACACAGTACAGAGTTCACAGTACACAGAACACTGAACACAGGACACAGTACACAGATCGCTGTACACAGTACACAGAACACAGTACACAGAACACAGAACACAGGACACAGTACACAGGACACAGAACACAGAACACAGTACACAGTAAACAGTACACAGAGCACAGTACACAGAGCACAGTGCACATAAATTAGAACACATTGCACAGAACACAGTACACAGAACACAGTACACAGAACACAGTACAGAGAACACAGTACAGAGTGCATGGAACACAGTACACAGAACACAGTACACAGTACACAATACACAGAAAAGAGAACAAAGTACACGGAACACAGTACACAGATCACAGTACACAGTACACATAACAAAGAACATAGTACACAGAACACAGTACACAGAACACCGTACACAGTACACAGTACAGAGTACACAGTTCACAGAACACAGTACACAGAGCACAGAGCACAGTACACAGATCGCTGTACACAGTACACCGGACACAGTACACAGAAGACAGAACACAGTACACAGAACACAGTACACAGAACACAGTACAGAGAACACAGTACACAGTACTCAGAACACAGTACAAAGTAGACAGAACACAGAACGCAGTACACAGTAGACAGTACATAGAACACAGCACACAGAACACAGTACACAGTACACATAAATCAGAACACAGTATACAGAACACAGTACAAAAAACACAAAACACAGTACACAGTTCACAGTACACAGAACACAGTACACCAAACACAGTACACATAAATCAGAATACACTACACAGAACACAGTACACAGAACACAGAACACAGAACACAGTTCACAGTACACAGTACACAGAACACAGTACACAGGACACAGCACACAGGACACAGTACACATAAATCAGAACACAGTATACAGAACACAGTACACAAAACACAGAACACAGTACACAGATCACTGTACACAGAACACAGTACACAGAATACAGTACATAGAACACAGTACACGTAAATCAGAACACACTACAAAGAACACAGTACACAGAACACAGTACACAATTCACAGTACACAGAACACAGTACACAGTACACAGAACACAGTACATAAAACACAGTACACAGTACACAAAACACAGAACACAATACACAGAACACTGAACACAGCACACAGTACAGAGTACACAGTACACAGAACAGAGACCACATTACAGACTACACAGAACACAGTACACAGAACAGTACACAGTACACAGATCACAGTACACAGTACGCAGAACATAGTACACTGTACACAGTACCGAGAACACAGTACAGAGTGCATGGAACACAGTACACAGAACACAGTACACAGCGCACAAAACACTGTACACAGTAAAGAGTACACATAACACAGTACACAGTACACAGAACTTAGAACATAGCACACAGTACACAGAACACAGAACACAGTACACTGTACACAGAACACAGTACACAGAAAACAGTACACAGCACACAGAACACAGTACATAGAATACAGAACACAGCACACAGTACACAGAACACAGAACACAGTATACAGAACACAGTTCACAGAACTCAGTACACAGAACACAGTACACAGTACAGAGTACACAGTACAGAGTTCACAGAACACAGTACACAGAACACAGATCACAGTACACAGTACACAGTTCACAGATCACTGTACACAGTACAGAGTTCACAGTACACAGAACACTGAACACAGGACACAGTACACAGATCGCTGTACACAGTACACAGAACACAGTACACAGAACACAGAACGCAGTACACAGTAGACAGTACATAGAACACAGCACACAGAACACAGTACACAGTACACATAAATCAGAACACAGTATACAGAACACAGTACAAAAAACACAAAACACAGTACACAGTTCACAGTACACAGAACACAGTACACCAAACACAGTACACATAAATCAGAATACACTACACAGAACACAGTACACAGAACACAGTTCACAGTACACAGTACACAGAACACAGTACACAGGACACAGTACACAGGACACAGTACACATAAATCAGAACACAGTATACAGAACACAGTACACAAAACACAGAACACAGTACACAGATCACAGTACACAGAACACAGTACACAGAATACAGTACATAGAACACAGTACACATAAATCAGAACACACTACAAAGAACACAGTACACAGAACACAGTACACAATTCACAGTACACAGAACACAGTACACAGAACACAGTACACAGTACACAGAACACAGTACCTAAAACACAGTACACAGTACACAGAACACAGAACACAATACACAGAACACTGAACACAGCACACAGTACAGAGTACACAGTACACAGAACAGAGACCACATTACAGACTACACAGAACACAGTACACAGAACAGTACACAGTACACAGATCACAGTACACAGTACGCAGAACATAGTACACTGTACACAGTACCGAGAACACAGTACAGAGTGCATGGAACACAGTACACAGAACACAGTACACAGCGCACAAAACACTGTACACAGTAAAGAGTACACATAACACAGTACACAGTACACAGAACTTAGAACATAGCACACAGTACACAGAACACAGAACACAGTACACTGTACACAGAACACAGTACACAGAAAACAGTACACAGCACACAGAACACAGTAAATAGAACACAGAACACAGCACACAGTACACAGAACACAGAACACAGTATACAGAACACAGTTCACAGAACTCAGTACACAGAACACAGTACACAGTACAGAGTACACAGTACAGAGTTCACAGAACACAGTACACAGAACACAGATCACAGTACACAGTACACAGTTCACAGATCACTGTACACAGTACAGAGTTCACAGTACACAGAACACTGAACACAGGACACAGTACACAGATCGCTGTACACAGTACACAGAACACAGTACACAGAACACAGAACACAGGACACAGTACACAGGACACAGAACACAGAACACAGTACACAGTAAACAGTACACAGAGCACAGTACACAGAGCACAGTGCACATAAATTAGAACACATTGCACAGAACACAGTACACAGAACACAGTACACAGAACATAGTACAGAGAACACAGTACAGAGTGCATGGAACACAGTACACAGAACACAGTACACAGTACACAATACACAGAAAAGAGAACAAAGTACACGGAACACAGTACACAGATCACAGTACACAGTACACATAACAAAGAACATAGTACACAGAACACAGTACACAGAACACCGTACACAGTACACAGTACAGAGTACACAGTTCACAGAACACAGTACACAGAGCACAGAGCACAGTACACAGATCGCTGTACACAGTACACCGGACACAGTACACAGAAGACAGAACACAGTACACAGAACACAGTACACAGAACACAGTACAGAGAACACAGTACACAGTACTCAGAACACAGTACAAAGTAGACAGAACACAGAACGCAGTACACAGTAGACAGTACATAGAACACAGCACACAGAACACAGTACACAGTACACATAAATCAGAACACAGTATACAGAACACAGTACAAAAAACACAAAACACAGTACACAGTTCACAGTACACAGAACACAGTACACCAAACACAGTACACATAAATCAGAATACACTACACAGAACACAGTACACAGAACACAGAACACAGAACACAGTTCACAGTACACAGTACACAGAACACAGTACACAGGACACAGCACACAGGACACAGTACACATAAATCAGAACACAGTATACAGAACACAGTACACAAAACACAGAACACAGTACACAGATCACAGTACACAGAACACAGTACACAGAATACAGTACATAGAACACAGTACACGTAAATCAGAACACACTACAAAGAACACAGTACACAGAACACAGTACACAATTCACAGTACACAGAACACAGTACACAGTACACAGAACACAGTACATAAAACACAGTACACAGTACACAGAACACAGAACACAATACACAGAACACTGAACACAGCACACAGTACAGAGTACACAGTACACAGAACAGAGACCACATTACAGACTACACAGAACACAGTACACAGAACAGTACACAGTACACAGATCACAGTACACAGTACGCAGAACATAGTACACTGTACACAGTACCGAGAACACAGTACAGAGTGCATGGAACACAGTACACAGAACACAGTACACAGCGCACAAAACACTGTACACAGTAAAGAGTACACATAACACAGTACACAGTACACAGAACTTAGAACATAGCACACAGTACACAGAACCAGGACACAGTACACTGTACACAGAACACAGTACACAGAAAACAGTACACAGCACACAGAACACAGTACATAGAATACAGAACACAGCACACAGTACACAGAACACAGAACACAGTATACAGAACACAGTTCACAGAACTCAGTACACAGAACACAGTACACAGTACAGAGTACACAGTACAGAGTTCACAGAACACAGTACACAGAACACAGATCACAGTACACAGTACACAGTTCACAGATCACTGTACACAGTACAGAGTTCACAGTACACAGAACACTGAACACAGGACACAGTACACAGATCGCTGTACACAGTACACAGAACACAGTACACAGAACACAGAACACAGGACACAGTACACAGGACACAGAACACAGAACACAGTACACAGTAAACAGTACACAGAGCACAGTACACAGAGCACAGTGCACATAAATTAGAACACATTGCACAGAACACAGTACACAGAACACAGTACACAGAACACAGTACAGAGAACACAGTACAGAGTGCATGGAACACAGTACACAGAACACAGTACACAGTACACAATACACAGAAAAGAGAACAAAGTACACGGAACACAGTACACAGATCACAGTACACAGTACACATAACAAAGAACATAGTACACAGAACACAGTACACAGAACACCGTACACAGTACACAGTACAGAGTACACAGTTCACAGAACACAGTACACAGAGCACAGAGCACAGTACACAGATCGCTGTACACAGTACACCGGACACAGTACACAGAAGACAGAACACAGTACACAGAACACAGTACACAGAACACAGTACAGAGAACACAGTACACAGTACTCAGAACACAGTACAAAGTAGACAGAACACAGAACGCAGTACACAGTAGACAGTACATAGAACACAGCACACAGAACACAGTACACAGTACACATAAATCAGAACACAGTATACAGAACACAGTACAAAAAACACAAAACACAGTACACAGTTCACAGTACACAGAACACAGTACACCAAACACAGTACACATAAATCAGAATACACTACACAGAACACAGTACACAGAACACAGAACACAGAACACAGTTCACAGTACACAGTACACAGAACACAGTACACAGGACACAGCACACAGGACACAGTACACATAAATCAGAACACAGTATACAGAACACAGTACACAAAACACAGAACACAGTACACAGATCACTGTACACAGAACACAGTACACAGAATACAGTACATAGAACACAGTACACGTAAATCAGAACACACTACAAAGAACACAGTACACAGAACACAGTACACAATTCACAGTACACAGAACACAGTACACAGTACACAGAACACAGTACATAAAACACAGTACACAGTACACAAAACACAGAACACAATACACAGAACACTGAACACAGCACACAGTACAGAGTACACAGTACACAGAACAGAGACCACATTACAGACTACACAGAACACAGTACACAGAACAGTACACAGTACACAGATCACAGTACACAGTACGCAGAACATAGTACACTGTACACAGTACCGAGAACACAGTACAGAGTGCATGGAACACAGTACACAGAACACAGTACACAGCGCACAAAACACTGTACACAGTAAAGAGTACACATAACACAGTACACAGTACACAGAACTTAGAACATAGCACACAGTACACAGAACACAGAACACAGTACACTGTACACAGAACACAGTACACAGAAAACAGTACACAGCACACAGAACACAGTACATAGAATACAGAACACAGCACACAGTACACAGAACACAGAACACAGTATACAGAACACAGTTCACAGAACTCAGTACACAGAACACAGTACACAGTACAGAGTACACAGTACAGAGTTCACAGAACACAGTACACAGAACACAGATCACAGTACACAGTACACAGTTCACAGATCACTGTACACAGTACAGAGTTCACAGTACACAGAACACTGAACACAGGACACAGTACACAGATCGCTGTACACAGTACACAGAACACAGTACACAGAACACAGAACGCAGTACACAGTAGACAGTACATAGAACACAGCACACAGAACACAGTACACAGTACACATAAATCAGAACACAGTATACAGAACACAGTACAAAAAACACAAAACACAGTACACAGTTCACAGTACACAGAACACAGTACACCAAACACAGTACACATAAATCAGAATACACTACACAGAACACAGTACACAGAACACAGTTCACAGTACACAGTACACAGAACACAGTACACAGGACACAGTACACAGGACACAGTACACATAAATCAGAACACAGTATACAGAACACAGTACACAAAACACAGAACACAGTACACAGATCACAGTACACAGAACACAGTACACAGAATACAGTACATAGAACACAGTACACATAAATCAGAACACACTACAAAGAACACAGTACACAGAACACAGTACACAATTCACAGTACACAGAACACAGTACACAGAACACAGTACACAGTACACAGAACACAGTACCTAAAACACAGTACACAGTACACAGAACACAGAACACAATACACAGAACACTGAACACAGCACACAGTACAGAGTACACAGTACACAGAACAGAGACCACATTACAGACTACACAGAACACAGTACACAGAACAGTACACAGTACACAGATCACAGTACACAGTACGCAGAACATAGTACACTGTACACAGTACCGAGAACACAGTACAGAGTGCATGGAACACAGTACACAGAACACAGTACACAGCGCACAAAACACTGTACACAGTAAAGAGTACACATAACACAGTACACAGTACACAGAACTTAGAACATAGCACACAGTACACAGAACACAGAACACAGTACACTGTACACAGAACACAGTACACAGAAAACAGTACACAGCACACAGAACACAGTAAATAGAACACAGAACACAGCACACAGTACACAGAACACAGAACACAGTATACAGAACACAGTTCACAGAACTCAGTACACAGAACACAGTACACAGTACAGAGTACACAGTACAGAGTTCACAGAACACAGTACACAGAACACAGATCACAGTACACAGTACACAGTTCACAGATCACTGTACACAGTACAGAGTTCACAGTACACAGAACACTGAACACAGGACACAGTACACAGATCGCTGTACACAGTACACAGAACACAGTACACAGAACACAGAACACAGGACACAGTACACAGGACACAGAACACAGAACACAGTACACAGTAAACAGTACACAGAGCACAGTACACAGAGCACAGTGCACATAAATTAGAACACATTGCACAGAACACAGTACACAGAACACAGTACACAGAACATAGTACAGAGAACACAGTACAGAGTGCATGGAACACAGTACACAGAACACAGTACACAGTACACAATACACAGAAAAGAGAACAAAGTACACGGAACACAGTACACAGATCACAGTACACAGTACACATAACAAAGAACATAGTACACAGAACACAGTACACAGAACACCGTACACAGTACACAGTACAGAGTACACAGTTCACAGAACACAGTACACAGAGCACAGAGCACAGTACACAGATCGCTGTACACAGTACACCGGACACAGTACACAGAAGACAGAACACAGTACACAGAACACAGTACACAGAACACAGTACAGAGAACACAGTACACAGTACTCAGAACACAGTACAAAGTAGACAGAACACAGAACGCAGTACACAGTAGACAGTACATAGAACACAGCACACAGAACACAGTACACAGTACACATAAATCAGAACACAGTATACAGAACACAGTACAAAAAACACAAAACACAGTACACAGTTCACAGTACACAGAACACAGTACACCAAACACAGTACACATAAATCAGAATACACTACACAGAACACAGTACACAGAACACAGAACACAGAACACAGTTCACAGTACACAGTACACAGAACACAGTACACAGGACACAGCACACAGGACACAGTACACATAAATCAGAACACAGTATACAGAACACAGTACACAAAACACAGAACACAGTACACAGATCACAGTACACAGAACACAGTACACAGAATACAGTACATAGAACACAGTACACGTAAATCAGAACACACTACAAAGAACACAGTACACAGAACACAGTACACAATTCACAGTACACAGAACACAGTACACAGTACACAGAACACAGTACATAAAACACAGTACACAGTACACAGAACACAGAACACAATACACAGAACACTGAACACAGCACACAGTACAGAGTACACAGTACACAGAACAGAGACCACATTACAGACTACACAGAACACAGTACACAGAACAGTACACAGTACACAGATCACAGTACACAGTACGCAGAACATAGTACACTGTACACAGTACCGAGAACACAGTACAGAGTGCATGGAACACAGTACACAGAACACAGTACACAGCGCACAAAACACTGTACACAGTAAAGAGTACACATAACACAGTACACAGTACACAGAACTTAGAACATAGCACACAGTACACAGAACCAGGACACAGTACACTGTACACAGAACACAGTACACAGAAAACAGTACACAGCACACAGAACACAGTACATAGAATACAGAACACAGCACACAGTACACAGAACACAGAACACAGTATACAGAACACAGTTCACAGAACTCAGTACACAGAACACAGTACACAGTACAGAGTACACAGTACAGAGTTCACAGAACACAGTACACAGAACACAGATCACAGTACACAGTACACAGTTCACAGATCACTGTACACAGTACAGAGTTCACAGTACACAGAACACTGAACACAGGACACAGTACACAGATCGCTGTACACAGTACACAGAACACAGTACACAGAACACAGAACACAGTACACAGGACACAGAACACAGAACACAGTACACAGTAAACAGTACACAGAACACAGTACACAGAGCACAGTGCACATAAATTAGAACACATTGCACAGAACACAGTACACAGAACACAGTACACAGTACACAGAACATAGTACAGAGAACACAGTACAGAGTGCATGGAACACAGTACACAGAACACAGTACACAGTACACAATACACAGAAAAGAGAACAAAGTACATGGAACACAGTACACAGATCACAGTACACAGTACACATAACAAAGAACATAGTACACAGAACACAGTACACAGAACACCGTACACAGTACACAGTACAGAGTACACAGTTCACAGAACACAGTACACAGAGCACAGAGCACAGTACACAGATCGCTGTACACAGTACACCGGACACAGTACACAGAAGACAGAACACAGTACACAGAACACAGTACACAGAACACAGTACAGAGAACACAGTACACAGTACTCAGAACACAGTACAAAGTAGACAGAACACAGAACGCAGTACACAGTAGACAGTACATAGAACACAGCACACAGAACACAGTACACATAAATCAGAACACAGTATACAGAACACAGTACAAAAAACACAAAACACAGTACACAGTTCACAGTACACAGAACACAGTACACCAAACACAGTACACATAAATCAGAATACACTACACAGAACACAGTACACAGAACACAGAACACAGAACACAGTTCACAGTACACAGTACACAGAACACAGTACACAGGACACAGTACACAGGACACAGTACACATAAATCAGAACACAGTATACAGAACACAGTACACAAAACACAGAACACAGTACACAGATCACAGTACACAGAACACAGTACACAGAATACAGTACATAGAACACAGTACACATAAATCAGAACACACTACAAAGAACACAGTACACAGAACACAGTACACAATTCACAGTACACAGAACACAGTACACAGTACACAGAACACAGTACTTAAAACACAGTACACAGTACACAGAACACAGAACACAATACACAGAACACTGAACACAGCACACAGTACAGAGTACACAGTACACAGAACAGAGACCACATTACAGACTACACAGAACACAGTACACAGAACAGTACACAGTACACAGATCACAGTACACAGTACGCAGAACATAGTACACTGTACACAGTACCGAGAACACAGTACAGAGTGCATGGAACACAGTACACAGAACACAGTACACAGCGCACAAAACACTGTACACAGTAAAGAGTACACATAACACAGTACACAGTACACAGAACTTAGAACATAGCACACAGTACACAGAACACAGAACACAGTACACTGTACACAGAACACAGTACACAGAAAACAGTACACAGCACACAGAACACAGTACATAGAACACAGAACACAGCACACAGTACACAGAACACAGAGCACAGTATACAGAACACAGTTCACAGAACTCAGTACACAGAACACAGTACACAGTACAGAGTACACAGTACAGAGTTCACAGAACACAGTACACAGAACACAGATCACAGTACACAGTACACAGTTCACAGATCACTGTACACAGTACAGAGTTCACAGTACACAGAACAGAGAACACAGTACACAGTACACAGAACACAGAACACAGAACACAGTACACAGGACACAGAACACAGAACACAGTACACAGTAAACAGTACACAGAGCACAGTACACAGAGCACAGTGCACATAAATTAGAACACATTGCACAGAACACAGTACACAGAACACAGTACACAGTACACAGAACATAGTACAGAGAACACAGTACAGAGTGCATGGAACACAGTACACAGAACACAGTACACAGTACACAATGCACAGAAAAGAGAACAAAGTACACGGAACACAGTACACAGATCACAGTACACAGTACACATAACAAAGAACATAGTACACAGAACACAGTACACAGAACACCGTACACAGTACACAGTACAGAGTACACAGTTCACAGAACACAGTACACAGAGCACAGAGCACAGTACACAGATCGCTGTACACAGTACACCGGACACAGTACACAGAAGACAGAACACAGTACACAGAACACAGTGCACAGAACATGGTACAGAGAACACAGTACACAGTACTCAGAACACAGTACAAAGTAGACAGAACACAGAACGCAGTACACAGTAGACAGTACACAGAGCACAGTACACAGAGCACAGTGCACATAAATTAGAACACATTGCACAGAACACAGTACACAGAACACAGTACACAGTACACAGAACATAGTACAGAGAACACAGTACAGAGTGCATGGAACACAGTACACAGAACACAGTACACAGTACACAATGCACAGAAAAGAGAACAAAGTACACGGAACACAGTACACAGATCACAGTACACAGTACACATAACAAAGAACATAGTACACAGAACACAGTACACAGAACACCGTACACAGTACACAGTACAGAGTACACAGTTCACAGAACACAGTACACAGAGCACAGAGCACAGTACACAGATCGCTGTACACAGTACACTGGACACAGTACACAGAAGACAGAACACAGTACACAGAACACAGTACACAGAACACAGTACAGAGAACACAGTACACAGTACTCAGAACACAGTACAAAGTAGACAGAACACAGAACGCAGTACACAGTAGACAGTACATAGAACACAGTACACAGAACACAGTACACAGTACACATAAATCAGAACACAGTATACAGAACACAGTACAAAAAACACAAAACACAGTACACAGTTCACAGTACACAGAACACAGTACACCAAACACAGTACACATAAATCAGAATACACTACACAGAACACGGTACACAGAACACAGAACACAGTTCACAGTACACAGTACACAGAACACAGTACACAGGACACAGTACACAGGACACAGTACACATAAATCAGAACACAGTATACAGAACACAGTACACAAAACACAGAACACAGTACACAGATCACAGTACACAGAATACAGTACACAGAATACAGTACATAGAACACAGTACACATAAATCAGAACACACTACAAAGAACACAGTACACAGAACACAGTACACAATTCACAGTACACAGAACACAGTACACAGAACACAGTACACAGTACACAGAACACAGTACATAAAACACAGTACACAGTACACAGAACACAGAACACAATACACAGAACACTGAACACAGCACACAGTACAGAGTACACAGTACACAGAACAGAGACCACATTACAGACTACATAGAACACAGTACACAGAACAGTACACAGTACACAGATCACAGTACACAGTACGCAGAACATAGTACACTGTACACAGAACACAGAGCACAGTACACAGAACACAGAACACAGTACACAGAACATAGAACACAGTACACAGAACACAGACCACAGTACACAGTACACAGAACACAGTGCACATAATTTTAAACACAGTACACAGTACACAGTACACATAACACAGTACACAGAACACAGTACACAGTACATAGAACACAGAACACAGTACACAGAACACAGTACACAGAACTCAGTACACAGTACACAGAACACAGTACACGGAACACAGAACGCAGTACACAATACACATAACAAAGAACATAGTACACAGAACACAGTACACAGAACACCGTACACAGTACACAGAGCGCTGTACACAGTACACTGAACACAGTACACAGAAGACAGAACACAGTACACAGAACACAGTACTCAAAACACAGTACACAGAACACAGTACACAGTACTCTGAACACAGTACAAAGTAGACAGAACACAGAACACAGTACACTGTAGACAGTACACAGACGACAGAACACAGTACACAGAACACAGTACGCAAAACACAGTACACAGAACACAGTACACGGTACTTAGAACACAGTACAAAGTAGACAGAACACAGTACACTGTAGACAGTACACATAAATCAGAACACACTACACAAAAGAGATTACAAAGAAGACAGAACACAGTACACAGTTCACAGTACACAGAACACAGTACACAGAACACAGTACACAGAACACAGGACACATAAATCAGAACACACTACACAGAACAGATTACAAAGAAGACAGAACACAGTACACAAAACACAGAACACAGTACACAGATCACAGTACACAGAACACAGTACACAGAATACAGTACATAGAACACAGTACACGTAAATCAGAACACACTACAAAGAACACAGTACACAGAACACAGTACACAATTCACAGTACACAGAACACAGTACACAGTACACAGAACACAGTACATAAAACACAGTACACAGTACACAGAACACAGAACACAATACACAGAACACTGAACACAGCACACAGTACAGAGTACACAGTACACAGAACAGAGACCACATTACAGACTACATAGAACACAGTACACAGAACAGTACACAGTACACAGATCACAGTACACAGTACGCAGAACATAGTACACTGTACACAGAACACAGAGCACAGTACACAGAACACAGAACACAGTACACAGAACATAGAACACAGTACACAGAACACAGACCACAGTACACAGTACACAGAACACAGTGCACATAATTTTAAACACAGTACACAGTACACAGTACACATAACACAGTACACAGAACACAGTACACAGTACATAGAACACAGAACACAGTACACAGAACACAGTACACAGAACTCAGTACACAGTACACAGAACACAGTACACGGAACACAGAACGCAGTACACAATACACATAACAAAGAACATAGTACACAGAACACAGTACACAGAACACCGTACACAGTACACAGAGCGCTGTACACAGTACACTGAACACAGTACACAGAAGACAGAACACAGTACACAGAACACAGTACTCAAAACACAGTACACAGAACACAGTACACAGTACTCTGAACACAGTACAAAGTAGACAGAACACAGAACACAGTACACTGTAGACAGTACACAGACGACAGAACACAGTACACAGAACACAGTACGCAAAACACAGTACACAGAACACAGTACACGGTACTTAGAACACAGTACAAAGTAGACAGAACACAGTACACTGTAGACAGTACACATAAATCAGAACACACTACACAAAAGAGATTACAAAGAAGACAGAACACAGTACACAGTTCACAGTACACAGAACACAGTACACAGAACACAGTACACAGAACACAGGACACATAAATCAGAACACACTACACAGAACAGATTACAAAGAAGACAGAACACAGTACACAGAACACAGTACACAGTACACAATACACAGAAAAGAGAACAAAGTACACGGAACACAGTACACAGATCACAGTACACAGATCACAGTACACAGATCACAGTATACAGTACACAGTACACAGAACACAATGCACAGAGCACAGTACACAGTACACAGTACACAGAACACTGAACACAGAACACAGTACACAGTACACAGCACACAGAACACAGCACACAGTACACAGTACACAGTACACAGAACACAGCACACATTACACACTACACAGAACACAGGACACAGATCAGTACACAGTACACAGACCGCATTACACAGAACACAGTACACAGAACTCAGTACACATTACACAGAACAAAGTACACAGTACAGAGTACACAGTACAGCATTCACAGAACACAGTACACAGAACACAGTACACAGTACGCAGAACACAGTACACAGTACACATAACATAGAACATAGTACACCGAACACAGGACACAGTCCAGAGTTCACTGTACACAGAACACATTACACAGAACACAGCACACAGAACTCAGTACACATTACACAGAACACAGTACACGGTACAGAGTACACAGTACAGCGTTCACAGAACACAGTACACAGATCACAGAACACAGTAGACAGTACACATAACATAGAACATAGTACACAGAACACAGGACACAGTACAAAGTACACAGATCGCAGTACACAGTACACAGAACATAGTACACAGAAGACAGAACACTGTACACAGAGCAGAGTAGACAGTACACAGAATACAGAACACAGTTCACAGAACACAGTACACAGTGCACAGTACACAGTACATAGAACACATTACACAGAACACAGTACACAGAACTCAGTACACAGTACAGAGTACACAGTACAGCGTTCACAGAACACAGTACACAGAACACAGTACACATAACATAGAATATAGTACACAGAACACAGGACACAGTACAAAGTACACAGATCGCAGTACACAGTACACAGAACATAGTACACAGAAGACAGAACACTGTACACAGAACACAGTACACAGAGCAGAGTAGACAGTACACAGAATACAGAACACAGTTCACAGAACACAGTACACAGTGCACAGTACACAGTACACAGAACACATTACACAGAACACAGTACACAGAACTCAGTACACAGTACAGAGTACACAGTACAGCGTTCACAGAACACAGTACACAGAACACAGTACACATAACATAGAATATAGTACACAGAACACAGGACACAGTCCAGAGTTCACAGAACACAGAACAAAGTACACAGTACACAGATCGCTGTACACAGTACACAGAACACAGTACACAGAAGACAGAACACAGTACACAGAACACAGTACACAGAGCAGAGTAGACAGTGCGCAAAACAAAGAACACAGTACAGAGAACACAGAACACAGTGCACAGTACACAGTACACAGAACACAGTACACAGTACAGAGTACACTGTACACAGAGCACAGAACACATAAATCAGAACACAGTACACAGAACACAGTGCACAGAACACAGTACACAGTTCACACGACACAGTGCACAGTACACAGAACACAGTACACAGAACACAGTATACAGTGCACAGTACACAGTACACAGAACACATTACACAGAACACAGTACACAGAACTCAGTACACAGTACACAGAACACAGTACACAGTACAGCGTTCACAGAACACATTACACAGAAAACAGTACACATAACATAGAACATAGTACGCAGAACACAGGACACAGTCCAGAGTTCACAGTACACAGAACACAGAACACAGAACAAAGTACACAGTACACAGATCGCTGTACACAGTACACAGAACACAGTACACAGAAGACAGAACACAGTACACAGAACACAGTACACAGAGCAGAGTAGACAGTGCACAGGACAAAGAACACAGTACAGAGAACACAGTACACAGTGCACAGTACACAGAACACAGCACACAGAACACAGTACAGAGTACACTGTACACAGAGCACAGAACACATAAATCAGAACACAGTACACAGAACACAGAACACAGAACACAGTACACAGTTCACACTACACAGTGCACACTACACAGAACACAGTACACAGAACACAGTACACAGTGCACAGTACACAGTACACAGTACACAGAACACATTACACAGAACACAGTACACAGAACTCAGTACACAGTACACAGAACACAGTACACAGTACAGAGTACACAGTACATAGAAGGCAGTACACAGAACACAGTACACAGAACTCAGTACACAGAACACAGAACACAGTACACATAACAAAGATCATAGTACACAGAACACAGTACACAGTTCAGAGTACACAGTTCGCAGAACACAGTACACAGACCACAGTACACAGATCGCTGTACACAGTACACCGGACACAGTACACAGAAGACAGAACACAGTACACAGAACACAGTACAAAGTACTCAGAACGCAGTACACATTAGACAGTACACAGAACACAGTACACAGTACACATAAATCAGAACACAGTACACTAAACACAGAACACAGTACACAGTTCACAGTACACAGTACACAGAACACAGTACACATAAATTAGAACACACTACACAGAACACAGTACACAGAACACAGAACACAGTACACAGTTCACAGTACACAGAACACAGTACACAGAGCACAGTACACAGTACACAGAACACAGTACATAAAACACAGCACACAGTACACAGAACATAGAACACAATACACAGAACACTGAACACAGCACACAGTCCAGAGTACACAGAACAGAGCCCACATTACACACTACACAGAACACAGTACACAGAACATAGTACACTGTACACAGAACACAGAGCACAGTACACAGTATACAGAACACAGTACACAGTACACAGAACATAGTACACAGAACACAGACCACAGTACACAGTACACAGAACACTGTACACATAATTTTAAACACAGTACACAGAACACAGTACACAGAACACAGTACACAGTACATAGAACACAGAACACAGTACACAGAACTCAGTACACAGTACGCAGAACACAGTACACAGTACGGAGTACACATAGAGAGTGCACAGAACACAGTACACAGAACACAGTACACGGAACACAGAACGCAGAACACAGTACACAGAACACAGAACACAGTACACAGTACACAGTACACAGAGCACAGTACACAGAGCAGAGTACACATAAATAAGTACAAATTGCACAGAACACAGTACATAGAACACAGTACACAGAACATAGTACACAGAACACAGAACACTACACAGTACAGTACACAGAATACAGTACACAGCACTCAGAACATAGCACACAGTACACAGAACACAGCACACAGTACACAGAACACAGTACACAGTACACAATGCACAGAAAAGAGAACAAAGTACACGGAACACAGTACACAGATCACAGTACACAGTACACATAACAAAGAACATAGTACACAGAACACAGTACACAGAACACCGTACACAGTACACAGTACAGAGTACACAGTTCACAGAACACAGTACACAGAGCACAGAGCACAGTACACAGATCGCTGTACACAGTACACCGGACACAGTACACAGAAGACAGAACACAGTACACAGAACACAGTACACAGAACACAGTACAGAGAACACAGTACACAGTACTCAGAACACAGTACAAAGTAGACAGAACACAGAACGCAGTACACAGTAGACAGTACATAGAACACAGTACACAGAACACGGTACACAGTACACATAAATCAGAACACAGTATACAGAACACAGTACAAAAAACACAAAACACAGTACACAGTTCACAGTACACAGAACACAGTACACCAAACACAGTACACATAAATCAGAATACACTACACAGAACACAGTACACAGAACACAGAACACAGTTCACAGTACACAGTACACAGAACACAGTACACAGGACACAGTACACAGGACACAGTACACATAAATCAGAACACAGTATACAGAACACAGTACACAAAACACAGAACACAGTACACAGATCACAGTACACAGAACACAGTACACAGAATACAGTACATAGAACACAGTACACATAAATCAGAACACACTACAAAGAACACAGTACACAGAACACAGTACACAATTCACAGTACACAGAACACAGTACACAGAACACAGTACACAGTACACAGAACACAGTACATAAAACACAGTACACAGTACACAGAACACAGAACACAATACACAGAACACTGAACACAGCACACAGTACAGAGTACACAGTACACAGAACAGAGACCACATTACAGACTACACAGAACACAATACACAGAACAGTACACAGTACACAGATCACAGTACAAAGTACGCAGAACATAGTACACTGTACACAGAACACAGAGCACAGTACACAGAACACAGAACACAGTACACAGAACATAGAACACAGTACACAGAACACAGACCACAGTACACAGTACACAGAACACAGTGCACATAATTTTAAACACAGTACACAGTACACAGTACACATAACACAGTACACAGAACACAGTACACAGTACATAGAACACAGAACACAGTACACAGAACACAGTACACAGAACTCAGTACACAGTACACAGAACACAGTACACGGAACACAGAACGCAGTACACAATACACATAACAAAGAACATAGTACACAGAACACAGTACACAGAACACCGTACACAGTACACAGAGCGCTGTACACAGTACACTGAACACAGTACACAGAAGACAGAACACAGTACACAGAACACAGTACTCAAAACACAGTACACAGAACACAGTACACAGTACTCTGAACACAGTACAAAGTAGACAGAACACAGAACACAGTATTACTGTAGACAGTACACAGAAGACAGAACACAGTACACAGAACACAGTACTCAAAACACAGTACACAGAACACAGTACACGGTACTCAGAACACAGTACAAAGTAGACAGAACACAGTACACTGTAGACAGTACACATAAATCAGGACACACTACACAAAAGAGATTACAAAGAAGACAGAACACAGTACACAGTTCACAGTACACAGAACACAGTACACAGAACACAGTACACAGAACACAGGACACATAAATCAGAACACACTACACAGAACAGATTACAAAGAAGACAGAACACAGTACACAGAACACAGTACACAGTACACAATACACAGAAAAGAGAACAAAGTACACGGAACACAGTACACAGATCACAGTACACAGATCACAGTACACAGATCACAGTATACAGTACACAGTACACAGAACACAATGCACAGAGCACAGTACACAGTACACAGAACACTGAACACAGAACACAGTACACAGTACACAGCACACAGAACACAGCACACAGTACACAGTACACAGTACACAGAACACAGCACACATTACACACTACACAGAACACAGGACACAGATCAGTACACAGTACACAGACCGCATTACACAGAACACAGTACACAGAACTCAGTACACATTACACAGAACAAAGTACACAGTACAGAGTACACAGTACAGCATTCACAGAACACAGTACACAGAACACAGTACACAGTACGCAGAACACAGTACACAGTACACATAACATAGAACATAGTACACCGAACACAGGACACAGTCCAGAGTTCACTGTACACAGAACACATTACACAGAACACAGCACACAGAACTCAGTACACATTACACAGAACACAGTACACGGTACAGAGTACACAGTACAGCGTTCACAGAACACAGTACACAGATCACAGAACACAGTAGACAGTACACATAACATAGAACATAGTACACAGAACACAGGACACAGTACAAAGTACACAGATCGCAGTACACAGTACACAGAACATAGTACACAGAAGACAGAACACTGTACACAGAACACAGTACACAGAGCAGAGTAGACAGTACACAGAATACAGAACACAGTTCACAGAACACACTACACAGTGCACAGTACACAGTACACAGAACACATTACACAGAACACAGTACACAGAACTCAGTACACAGTACAGAGTACACAGTACAGCGTTCACAGAACACAGTACACAGAACACAGTACACATAACATAGAATATAGTACACAGAACACAGGACACAGTCCAGAGTTCACAGAACACAGAACAAAGTACACAGTACACAGATCGCTGTACACAGTACACAGAACACAGTACACAGAAGACAGAACACAGTACACAGAACACAGTACACAGAGCAGAGTAGACAGTGCGCAAAACAAAGAACACAGTACAGAGAACACAGAACACAGTGCACAGTACACAGTACACAGAACACAGTACACAGTACAGAGTACACTGTACACAGAGCACAGAACACATAAATCAGAACACAGTACACAGAACACAGTGCACAGAACACAGTACACAGTTCACATGACACAGTGCACAGTACACAGAACACAGTACACAGAACACAGTATACAGTGCACAGTACACAGTACACAGAACACATTACACAGAACACAGTACACAGAACTCAGTACACAGTACACAGAACACAGTACACAGTACAGCGTTCACAGAACACATTACACAGAAAACAGTACACATAACATAGAACATAGTACGCAGAACACAGGACACAGTCCAGAGTTCACAGTACACAGAACACAGAACACAGAACAAAGTACACAGTACACAGATCGCTGTACACAGTACACAGAACACAGTACACAGAAGACAGAACACAGTACACAGAACACAGTACACAGAGCAGAGTAGACAGTGCACAGGACAAAGAACACAGTACAGAGAACACAGTACACAGTGCACAGTACACAGAACACAGCACACAGAACACAGTACAGAGTACACTGTACACAGAGCACAGAACACATAAATCAGAACACAGTACACAGAACACAGAACACAGTACACAGTTCACACTACACAGTGCACACTACACAGAACACAGTACGCAGAACACAGTACACAGTACACATAACATAGAACATAGTACACCGAACACAGGACACAGTCCAGAGTTCACTGTACACAGAACACATTACACAGAACACAGCACACAGAACTCAGTACACATTACACAGAACACAGTACACGGTACAGAGTACACAGAACACAGCACACAGTACACAGAACACAGAACACAGTACACAGAACACAGTTCACAGAACTCAGTACACAGAACACAGTACACAGTACAGAGTACACAGTACCCTGAAGAAGGGCCTGTGTCCGAAACGTCGAATCTCCTGTTCCCTGGATGCTGCCTGACCTGCTGTGCTGTTCCAGCAATAAAGTTTCAACTTTGATCTCCAGCATCTGCAGACCTCACTTTCTCCACAGAGTTCCAGAACACAGTACACAGTACACAGAACACAGAACACAGTACACTGAACTCAGTACACAGAACACAGTACGCACTACAGAGTACACAGTACAGAGTCCACAGAACACAGTACACAGAACACAGTACACAGTACACAGATGACTGTACACAGTACAGAGTTCACAGTACACAGAACACAGTACACAGAACACAGAACACAGGACACAGTACACAGATTGCTGTACACAGTACACAGAACAGAGAACACAGTACACAGTACACACAGAAAACAGTACTCAGTACACAGAAAACAGAACACAGAATACAGTACACAGTAAACAGAACACAGAACACAGTACACAGTAAACAGTACACAGCACATTACACAGAGCACAGTAGACATAAATCAGAACACAGTGCACAGAACACAGAACACAGTACACAGTACACAGAACACAGTACACAGTAAACAGTACACGGTACACATAAATCAGAACACAGTATACAGAACACAGTACAAAAAACACAAAACATAGTACACAGTTCACAGTACACAGAACACAGTACACAGAACTCAGTACACAGTACACAGAACACAGTACACATAACAAAGATCATAGTACACAGAACACAGTACACAGTACAGAGTACACAGTTCACAGAACACAGTACACAGACCACAGTACACAGATCGCTGTACTCAGTACACCGGACACAGTACACAGAACACAGAACACAGTACACAGAACACAATACACAGTACTCAGAACACAGTACAAAGTAGACAGAACATAGAACGCAGTACACAGTAGACAGTACACAGAACACAGTACACAGAACACAGAACACAATACACAGTACACAGTACACAGAACACAGCACACAGAACACAGAACACAATACACAGAACACAGTACACAGTACACAGTACACAGAACACAGTACACATAAATCAGAACACACTACACAGAACACAGTACACAGAACACAGAACACAGTACACAGTTGACAGTACACAGAACACAGTACACAGAGCACAGTACACAGTACACAGAACACAATACATAAAACACAGTACACAGTACACAGAACACTGAACACAGCACACAGTACAGAGTAAACAGTACACAGAACAGAGCCCACATTACACACTACACAGTACACAGAGCACAGTACACAGTACACATAGCACAGTACACAGAACACAGAACACAGAACACAATACACGGAACACAGCACACAGTGCACAGTACCCAGAACACAGTGCACAGAACAGTACACAGTACACAGAACACAGAACACAGTACAAAGTACACCAAACACAGTACACTGATCACAGTACACAGTACGCATAACGCAGTACACAGTACACATAACACAGTACACTGAGAACTGTACACAGTACACAGAACACAGAACACAGTACACAGTACATAGAGCACAGTACACAGAACACAGTACACAGAACACAGTACACAGTACAGAGGACACAGAACAGAGTGCACAGAGCACAGTACACAGAACACATAACACAGTTCACAGTACACAGAACACAGTACATAGAACACAGTACACATAAATTAGAAATCAGTACACAGAACACAGTACACAGAATACAGAACACAGTACACAGAGCACAGTACACAGAATACAGAACACAGTACACAGAACACAGTACACAGAGCACAATACACAGAACAAAGAACACAGTAAACAGTACACAGAACACAGAACACGTTACAGAAAACACAACACAGAACACAGTACACAGAACACAACACACATTAAACACTACACAGAACAGAATACACAGAATACAGAACACAGTACACAGAGCACAGTACACAGTACACAGAACACAGTACACAGAAGACAGAACACAGTACACAGAACACAGTACACAGAGCAGAGTAGACAGTGCACAAAACAAAGAACACAGTACAGAGAACACAGAACACAGTGCACAGTACACAGAACACAGTACACAGTACAGAGTACACTGTACACAGAGCACAGAACACATAAATCAGAACACAGTACACAGAACACAGTGCACAGAACACAGTACACAGTTCACACGACACAGTGCACAGTACACAGAACACAGTACACAGAACACAGTATACAGTGCACAGTACACAGTACACAGAACACATTACACAGAACACAGTACACAGAACTCAGTACACTGTACACAGAACACAGTACACAGTACAGCGTTCACAGAACACATTACACAGAAAACAGTACACATAACATAGAACATAGTACGCAGAACACAGGACACAGTCCAGAGTTCACAGTACACAGAACACAGAACACAGAACAAAGTACACAGTACACAGATCGCTGTACACAGTACACAGAACACAGTACACAGAAGACAGAACACAGTACACAGAACACAGTACACAGAGCAGAGTAGACAGTGCACAGAACAAAGAACACAGTACAGAGAACACAGTACACAGTGCACAGTACACAGAACACAGCACACAGAACACAGTACAGAGTACACTGTACACAGAGCACAGAACACATAAATCAGAACACAGTACACAGAACACAGAACACAGAACACAGTACACAGTTCACACTACACAGTGCACACTACACAGAACACAGTACACAGAACACAGTACACAGTGCACAGTACACAGTACACAGTACACAGAACACATTACACAGAACACAGTACACAGAACTCAGTACACAGTACACAGAACACAGTACACAGTACAGAGTACACAGTACATAGAAGGCAGTACACAGAACACAGTACACAGAACTCAGTACACAGAACACAGAACACAGTACACATAACAAAGATCATAGTACACAGAACACAGTACACAGTTCAGAGTACACAGTTCGCAGAACACAGTACACAGACCACAGTACACAGATCGCTGTACACAGTACACCGGACACAGTACACAGAAGACAGAACACAGTACACAGAACACAGTACAAAGTACTCAGAACGCAGTACACATTAGACAGTACACAGAACACAGTACACAGTACACATAAATCAGAACACAGTACACTAAACACAGAACACAGTACACAGTTCACAGTACACAGAACACAGTACACAGAACACAGTACACATAAATTAGAACACACTACACAGAACACAGTACACAGGACACAGAACACAGTACACAGTTCACAGTACACAGAACACAGTACACAGAGCACAGTACACAGTACACAGAACACAGTACATAAAACACAGCACACAGTACACAGAACATAGAACACAATACACAGAACACTGAACACAGCACACAGTCCAGAGTACACAGAACAGAGCCCACATTACACACTACACAGAACACAGTACACAGAACATAGTACACTGTACACAGAACACAGAGCACAGTACACAGTATACAGAACACAGTACACAGTACACAGAACATAGTACACAGAACACAGACCACAGTACACAGTACACAGAACACTGTACACATAATTTTAAACACAGTACACAGAACACAGTACACAGAACACAGTACACAGTACATAGAACACAGAACACAGTACACAGAACTCAGTACACAGTACGCAGAACACAGTACACAGTACGGAGTACACATAGAGAGTGCACAGAACACAGTACACAGAACACAGTACACGGAACACAGAACACAGAACACAGTACACAGAACACAGAACACAGTACACAGAGCACAGTACACAGAGCAGAGTACACATAAATAAGTACAAATTGCACAGAACACAGTACATAGAACACAGTACACAGAACATAGTACACAGAACACTACACAGTACAGTACACATAACACAGTACACAGCACTCAGAACATAGCACACAGTACACAGAACACAGCACACAGTACACAGAACACAGCACACAGTACACAGAACACAGAACACAGTACACAGAACACAGTTCACAGAACTCAGTACACAGAACACAGTACACAGTACAGAGTACACAGTACCCTGAAGAAGGGCCTGTGTCCGAAACGTCGAATCTCCTGTTCCCTGGATGCTGCCTGACCTGCTGTGCTGTTCCAGCAATAAAGTTTCAACTTTGATCTCCAGCATCTGCAGACCTCACTTTCTCCACAGAGTTCCAGAACACAGTACACAGTACACAGAACACAGAACACAGTACACTGAACTCAGTACACAGAACACAGTACGCACTACAGAGTACACAGTACAGAGTCCACAGAACACAGTACACAGAACACAGTACACAGTACACAGATGACTGTACACAGTACAGAGTTCACAGTACACAGAACACAGTACACAGAACACAGAACACAGGACACAGTACACAGATTGCTGTACACAGTACACAGAACAGAGAACACAGTACACAGTACACACAGAAAACAGTACTCAGTACACAGAAAACAGAACACAGAATACAGTACACAGTAAACAGAACACAGAACACAGTACACAGTAAACAGTACACAGCACATTACACAGAGCACAGTAGACATAAATCAGAACACAGTGCACAGAACACAGTACACAGTACACAGAACACAGTACACAGTAAACAGTACACGGTACACATAAATCAGAACACAGTATACAGAACACAGTACAAAAAACACAAAACATAGTACACAGTTCACAGCACACAGTACACAGAACACAGAACACAGTACACAGAACACAGTTCACAGAACTCAGTACACAGAACACAGTACACAGTACAGAGTACACAGTACCCTGAAGAAGGGCCTGTGTCCGAAACGTCGAATCTCCTGTTCCCTGGATGCTGCCTGACCTGCTGTGCTGTTCCAGCAATAAAGTTTCAACTTTGATCTCCAGCATCTGCAGACCTCACTTTCTCCACAGAGTTCCAGAACACAGTACACAGTACACAGAACACAGAACACAGTACACTGAACTCAGTACACAGAACACAGTACGCACTACAGAGTACACAGTACAGAGTCCACAGAACACAGTACACAGAACACAGTACACAGTACACAGATGACTGTACACAGTACAGAGTTCACAGTACACAGAACACAGTACACAGAACACAGAACACAGGACACAGTACACAGATTGCTGTACACAGTACACAGAACAGAGAACACAGTACACACAGAAAACAGTACTCAGTACACAGAAAACAGAACACAGAATACAGTACACAGTAAACAGAACACAGAACACAGTACACAGTAAACAGTACACAGCACATTACACAGAGCACAGTAGACATAAATCAGAACACAGTGCACAGAACACAGAACACAGTACACAGTACACAGAACACAGTACACAGTAAACAGTACACGGTACACATACATCAGAACACAGTATACAGAACACAGTACAAAAAACACAAAACATAGTACACAGTTCACAGGACACAGAACACAGTACACAGAACTCAGTACACAGTACACAGAACACAGTACACATAACAAAGATCATAGTACACAGAACACAGTACACAGTACAGAGTACACAGTTCACAGAACACAGTACACAGACCACAGTACACAGATCGCTGTACTCAGTACACCGGACACAGTACACAGAACACAGAACACAGTACACAGAACACAATACACAGTACTCAGAACACAGTACAAAGTAGACAGAACATAGAACGCAGTACACAGTAGACAGTACACAGAACACAGTACACAGAACACAGAACACAATACACAGTACACAGTACACAGAACACAGCACACAGCACACAGAACACAATACACAGAACACAGTACACAGTACACAGTACACAGAACACAGTACACATAAATCAGAACACACTACACAGAACACAGTACACAGAACACAGAACACAGTACACAGTTGACAGTACACAGAACACAGTACACAGAGCACAGTACACAGTACACAGAACACAATACATAAAACACAGTACACAGTACACAGAACACTGAACACAGCACACAGTACAGAGTAAACAGTACACAGAACAGAGCCCACATTACACACTACACAGTACACAGTACACAGAACATATTACACAGTACACAGAGCACAGTACACAGTACACATAGCACAGTACACAGAACACAGAACACAGAACACAATACACTGAACACAGCACACAGTGCACAGTACCCAGAACACAGTACACAGATCGCTGTACACAGTACACAGAACACAGTACACAGAAGACAGAACACAGTACACAGAACACAGTACACAGAGCAGAGTAGACAGTGCACAGAACAAAGAACACAGTACAGAGAACACAGTACACAGTGCACAGTACACAGAACACAGCACACAGAACACAGTACAGAGTATACTGTACACAGAGCACAGAACACATAAATCAGAACACAGTACACAGAACACAGAACACAGAACACAGTACACAGTTCACACTACACAGTGCACACTACACAGAACACAGTACACAGAACACAGTACACAGTGCACAGTACACAGTACACAGTACACAGAACACATTACACAGAACACAGTACACAGAACTCAGTACACAGTACACAGAACACAGTACACAGTACAGAGTACACAGTACATAGAAGGCAGTACACAGAACACAGTACACAGAACTCAGTACACAGAACACAGAACACAGTACACATAACAAAGATCATAGTACACAGAACACAGTACACAGTTCAGAGTACACAGTTCGCAGAACACAGTACACAGACCACAGTACACAGATCGCTGTACACAGTACACCGGACACAGTACACAGAAGACAGAACACAGTACACAGAACACAGTACACAGTACACATAAATCAGAACACAGTACACTAAACACAGAACACAGTACACAGTTCACAGTACACAGAACACAGTACACAGAACACAGTACACATAAATTAGAACACACTACACAGAACACAGTACACAGTACACAGATGACTGTACACAGTACAGAGTTCACAGTACACAGAACACAGTACACAGAACACAGAACACAGGACACAGTACACAGATTGCTGTACACAGTACACAGAACAGAGAACACAGTACACAGTACACACAGAAAACAGTACTCAGTACACAGAAAACAGAACACAGAATACAGTACACAGTAAACAGAACACAGAACACAGTACACAGTAAACAGTACACAGCACATTACACAGAGCACAGTAGACATAAATCAGAACACAGTGCACAGAACACAGTACACAGTACACAGAACACAGTACACAGTAAACAGTACACGGTACACATAAATCAGAACACAGTATACAGAACACAGTACAAAAAACACAAAACATAGTACACAGTTCACAGCACACAGTACACAGAACACAGAACACAGTACACAGAACACAGTTCACAGAACTCAGTACACAGAACACAGTACACAGTACAGAGTACACAGTACCCTGAAGAAGGGCCTGTGTCCGAAACGTCGAATCTCCTGTTCCCTGGATGCTGCCTGACCTGCTGTGCTGTTCCAGCAATAAAGTTTCAACTTTGATCTCCAGCATCTGCAGACCTCACTTTCTCCACAGAGTTCCAGAACCCAGTACACAGTAAACAGAACACAGAACACAGTACACTGAACTCAGTACACAGAACACAGTACGCACTACAGAGTACACAGTACAGAGTCCACAGAACACAGTACACAGAACACAGTACACAGTACACAGATGACTGTACACAGTACAGAGTTCACAGTACACAGAACACAGTACACAGAACACAGAACACAGGACACAGTACACAGATTGCTGTACACAGTACACAGAACAGAGAACACAGTACACACAGAAAACAGTACTCAGTACACAGAAAACAGAACACAGAATACAGTACACAGTAAACAGAACACAGAACACAGTACACAGTAAACAGTACACAGCACATTACACAGAGCACAGTAGACATAAATCAGAACACAGTGCACAGAACACAGAACACAGTACACAGTACACAGAACACAGTACACAGTAAACAGTACACGGTACACATACATCAGAACACAGTATACAGAACACAGTACAAAAAACACAAAACATAGTACACAGTTCACAGGACACAGAACACAGTACACAGAACTCAGTACACAGTACACAGAACACAGTACACATAACAAAGATCATAGTACACAGAACACAGTACACAGTACAGAGTACACAGTTCACAGAACACAGTACACAGACCACAGTACACAGATCGCTGTACTCAGTACACCGGACACAGTACACAGAACACAGAACACAGTACACAGAACACAATACACAGTACTCAGAACACAGTACAAAGTAGACAGAACATAGAACGCAGTACACAGTAGACAGTACACAGAACACAGTACACAGAACACAGAACACAATACACAGTACACAGTACACAGAACACAGCACACAGAACACAGAACACAATACACAGAACACAGTACACAGTACACAGTACACAGAACACAGTACACATAAATCAGAACACACTACACAGAACACAGTACACAGAACACAGAACACAGTACACAGTTGACAGTACACAGAACACAGTACACAGAGCACAGTACACAGTACACAGAACACAATACATAAAACACAGTACACAGTACACAGAACACTGAACACAGCACACAGTACAGAGTAAACAGTACACAGAACAGAGCCCACATTACACACTACACAGTACACAGTACACAGAACATATTACACAGTACACAGAGCACAGTACACAGTACACATACCACAGTACACAGAACACAGAACACAGAACACAATACACGGAACACAGCACACAGTGCACAGTACCCAGAACACAGTGCACAGAACAGTACACAGTACACAGAACACAGAACACAGTACAAAGTACACCAAACACAGTACACTGATCACAGTACACAGTACGCATAACGCAGTACACAGTACACATAACACAGTACACTGAGAACTGTACACAGTACACAGAACACAGAACACAGTACACAGTACATAGAGCACAGTACACAGAACACAGTACACAGAACACAGTACACAGTACAGAGGACACAGAACAGAGTGCACAGAGCACAGTACACAGAACACATAACACAGTTCACAGTACACAGAACACAGTACATAGAACACAGTACACATAAATTAGAAATCAGTACACAGAACACAGTACACAGAATACAGAACACAGTACACAGAGCACAGTACACAGAATACAGAACACAGTACACAGAACACAGTACACAGAGCACAATACACAGAACAAAGAACACAGTTCACAGAACACAGTAAACAGTACACAGAACACAGAACACTTTACAGAAAACACAACACAGAACACAGTACACAGAACACAACACACATTAAACACTACACAGAACAGAATACACAGAATACAGAACACAGTACACAGAGCACAGTACACAGTACACAGAATACAGAACACAGTACACAGAATTCAGAACACAGTACAAAGAGCACAGTACACAGTACACAGAACACAGAACACAGTTCACAGTACACAGAACACAGTACACAAAAATCAGAACACAGTACACAGAACACAGAACATAGTACACAGAACACAGTACACAGTGCACAGTAAACAGCACACAGAACATAGCACACAGTACACAGAACACAGTACACAGTACACAGAACACAGTATACAGAACAGAGAACACAGTACACAGTACACAGAACACAGAACACAGTACACAGGACACAGAACACAGAACACAGTACACAGAGCACAGTACACAGAGCACAGTGCACATAAATTAGAACACATTGCACAGAACACAGTACACAGAACACAGTACACAGTACACAGAACATAGTACAGAGAACACAGTACAGAGTGCATGGAACACAGTACACAGAACAGGAAACAGAACACAGAACACAGTACACTGAACACAGAATGCAGTACACAGTACATAGCACGCGCTACACATTACACAGAACACAGAACACAGTACACAGAACACAGTACAAAGTACTCAGAACACAGTACAAAGTATACAGAACACTGTACACAGAACACAGCACACAGTACACAGAACTCAGAACACAGGACACAGAACTCAGTACAAAGAACACTGCACACAGAACACAGTACAGAGTACACAGTACACAGTACACAGAACACTGTACACAGTACAGAGGACACAGTACACAATACACTAAATCAGACCACAGTACGCAGAACACAGTACACAGTACACAGAACAAAGAACACAATACAGAACACAGAACCCAGAACACAGTACACAGAACACAGCACACATTGCACACTACACAGAACAGAGTACACAGAACAATACACAGTACACAGAACACAGTACACAGTACACTGATCACGGTACACAGATCACAGTACAGAGTACACAGTACACAGTACACAGTACACATAACACAGTACACAGACCACAGTACACAGAAAACAGAACAAATTACACCAAAGAAAGTACGCAGATCACAGTACACAGTACACGATACTCATAACACAGTACACAGTACACATAACACAGTACACAGAGCACAGTACACAGAACATAGTACACAGTACATAGAAGACAGTACACAGAACACAGTACACATAACTCAGTACACAGTACACAGAACACGGTACACAGTACACATAACAAAGAACATAGTACTCAGAACACAGTACACAGTACACAGAACACAGCACACACAACACAGTCGACAGTACACAGATCACAGAACACAGATCACAGAACACAGAACACAGTGCACAGAACACAGTACACAGTACACAGAACACAGCAGACAGAACTCAGTACACAGAACACAGAACACAGTACACAGTAAACAGTACACAGAGCACAGTACACAGAGCACAGTGCACATAAATTAGAACACATTGCACAGAACACTGTACACAGAACACAGTACACAGTACACAGAACATAGTACAGAGAACACAGTACAGAGTGCATGGAACACAGTACACAGAACACAGTACACAGTACACAATACACAGAAAAGAGAACAAAGTACACGGAACACAGTACACAGCACACAGAACATAGCACACAGTACACAGAACACAGTACACAGTACACAGAACACAGTATACAGAACAGAGAACACAGTACACAGTACACAGAACACAGAACACAGTACACAGGACACAGAACACAGAACACAGTACACAGTAAACAGTACACAGAGCACAGTACACAGAGCACAGTGCACATAAATTAGAACACATTGCACAGAACACAGTACACAGTACACAGAACATAGTACAGAGAACACAGTACAGAGTGCATGGAACACAGTACACAGAACACAGTACACAGAGCACAGAACACTGTACACAGTACAGAGTACACATAACAGATTACACAGTACACAGCACACAGAACATAGCACACAGTACACAGAACACAGTACACAGTACACAGAACACAGTATACAGAACACATTACATAGAACACAGAACACAGCACACAGTACACAGAACACAGTACACAGAACACAGTTCACAGAACTCAGTACACAGAACACAGTACACAGTACACAGAGCAGAGTATACATAAATAAGAAAACATTACACAGAACACAGTACACAGTACACAGAACATAGTACAGAGTACACAGTACAGAGTTCACAGAACACTGTACACAGTACAGAGTACACATAACACATTACACAGTACACAGCACTCAGAACATAGCACACAGTACACAGAACACAGTACACAGTACACAGAACACAGTACACAGAACACAGTACATAGAACACAGAACGCAGCACACAGTACACAGAACACAGAACACAGTACACAGAACACAGTTCACAGAACTCAGTACACAGAACACAGTACACAGTACACAGAGCAGAGTACACATAAATAAGAACACATTGCACAGAACACAGCACACAGTACACAGAACACAGTACATAGTACACAGAACACAGTACACAGTACACTTATCACGGTACACAGATCACAGTACAGAGTACACAGTACACAGAACACAGCACACAGTACACAGAACACTACATACTACACAGAACATAGTACAGAGTGCATGGAACACAGTACACAGAACACAGTACACAGAGCACAGAACACTGTACACTGTACAGAATACACATAACACAGTACACAGTGCACAGCCCTCAGAACATAGCACACAGTACACAGAACACAGAACACAGTACATCTACACAGAACACAGTACACAGAACACTGCACACAGTACACAGAACACAGAACACAGTACACAGAACACAGTACACAGTACACATATTGCAGAACACAGTACGCAGAACACAGAACACAGCACACAGTACAGAGTACACAGTACACAGAACACAGTACACAGAACACAGAACAGTAAACACAACACAGAACACAGTACACTGAACACAGAATGCAGTACACAGTACATAGCACGCACTACACATTACACAGTACACAGAACACAGTACACAGAACACAGTACAAAATACTCAGAACACAGTACAAAGTATACAGAACACTGTACACAGAACACAGCACACAGTACACAGAACGCAGAACACATTACACAGAACTCAGTACACAGTACACAATACACAGAACAAAGAACAAAATACAGAACACAGAACCCAGAACACAGTACACAGAACACAGCACACATTGCACACTACACAGAACAATACACAGTAGAAAGAACACAGTACACAGTACACAGAAAACAGTACTCAGTACACAGAACACAGTACACAGTACACTGATCACGGTACACAGATCACAATACAGAGTACACAGTACACAGAACACAGCACGCAGTACACAGAACACAGTACATAGTACACAGAACATAGTACAGAATGCATGGAACACAGTACACAGAACACAGTACACAGAGCACAGAACACTGTACACTGTACAGAGTACACATAACACAGTGCACAGCCCTCAGAACATAGCACACAGTACACAGAACACAGAACACAGTACACCTACACAGAACACAGTATGCAGCACACAGTACAGAGTACACAGTACAGAGTACACAGTACACAGAACACAGAACAGTAAACTGAACACAGAACACAGTACACTGAACACAGAATGCAGTACACAGTACATAGCACGCACTACACATTACACAGAACACAGAACACAGTACACAGAACACAGTACAAAGTACTCAGAACACAGTACAAAGTATACAGAACACTGTACACAGAACACAGCACACAGTACACAGAACTCAGAACACAGGACACAGAACTCAGTACAAAGAACACTGTACACAGAACACAGTACAGAGTACACAGTACACAGTACACAGAACACTGTACACAGTACAGAGGACACAGTACACAATACACTAAATCAGACCACAGTACGCAGAACACAGTACACAGTACACAGAACAAAGAACACAATACAGAACACAGAACCCAGAACACAGTACACAGAACACAGCACACATTACACACTACACAGAACAGAGTACACAGAACAATACACAGTACACAGAACACAGTACACAGTACACTGATCACGGTACACAGATCACAGTACAGAGTACACAGTACACAGAACACAGTACACAGTACACATAACACAGTACACAGACCACAGTACACAGAAAACAGAACAAATTACACCAAAGAAAGTACGCAGATCACAGTACACAGTACACGATACACATAACACAGTACACAGTACACATAACACAGTACACAGAGCACAGTACACAGTACACAGAACATAGTACACAGTACATAGAAGACAGTACACAGAACACAGTACACATAACTCAGTACACAGTACACAGAACACGGTACACAGTACACATAACAAAGAACATAGTACTCAGAACACAGTACACAGTACACAGAACACAGCACACACAACACAGTCGACAGTACACAGATCACAGAACACAGATCACAGAACACAGAACACAGTGCACAGAACACAGTACACAGTACACAGAACACAGCAGACAGAACTCAGTACACAGAACACAGAACACAATACACAGAACACAGTACACAGAACTCAGTACACAGTACACAGAAAACAGTACACAGTACAGAATACACAGTACAGAGTTCACAGAACACAGTACACAGAACACAGAACACAGTACACAGATCGCTGTACACAGTACAGAGTTCACAATACAAAGAACACAGTACACAGAACACAGATCGCTGTACAGAGTACACAGATCACAGTACACAGAATACAGTACACAGAACACAGAACACAGTACACAGTACACAGTACACAGTACACAGAACACAGTACACAGAACACAGTACACAGTACAGAGTACACTGTACACAGAGCACAGTACACATAAATCAGAAAACAGCATACAGAACACAGTACACAGAACACAGAACACAGTACACAGATCGCTGTACACAGTACAGAGAAAACAGTACAAAGAACACAGTACACAGTACACAGATCGCTATACACAGTACACAGAACACAGTACACAGAACACAGTACACAGTACACAGAAAACAGAACAAATTACACCAAAGAAAGTACGCAGATCATAGTACACAGAACACAGTACACATAACACAGTATACATAACACAGTACACAGAGCACAGTACACAGTACACATAACAAAGAACATAGTGCACAGAACACAGTACACAGTACACAGAACACAGTACACAGAATGAAGAACACAGCACACACAACACAGTCGACAGTACACAGATCACAGAACACAGAACACAGTGCACAGAACACAGTACACAGTACACAGAACACAGTACACAGAACACAGTATACAGAACACAGTACACAGAACTCAGTACACAGTACACAGAAAACAGTACACAGTACAGAGTACACAGTACAGAGTTCACAGAACACAGTACACAGAACACAGAACACAGTACACAGATCGCTGTACATAGTACAGAGTTCACAGTACAAAGAACACAGTACACAGTACACAGATCGCTGTACACAGTACACAGATCACAGTACACAGAACACAGTACACAGAACACAGTAAACAGTACACTGATCACGGTACACAGATCAAAGTACAGAGTACACAGTACACAGAACACAGTACACAGTACACATAACACAGTACACAGACCACAGTACACAGAAAACAGAACAAATTACACCAAAGAAAGTACGCAGATCACAGTACACAGTACACGGTACACATAACACAGTACACAGTACACATAACACAGTACACAGAGCACAGTACACAGTGCACAGTACACAGGACACAGAACACAGAACACAGTACACAGAACACAGTACACAGTACAGAGTACATTGTACACAGAGCACAGTACACATAAATCAGAACACAGCATACAGAACACAGTACACAGAACACAGAACACAGTACACAGATCGCTGTACACAGTACAGAGTTCACAGTACAAAGAACACTGTACACAGTACACAGATCGCTGTACACAGTACACAGAACACAGTACACAGAACACAGTACACAGTGCACAGTACACAGTACACAGGACACAGAACACAGTACAAAGTACAGAGTACACTGTACACAGTACACAGAGCACAGTACACATAAATCAGAACACAGCATACAGAACACAGAACACAGTACACAGAACACAGTACAAAGTATACAGAATACAGTACACTGAACACAGTACACAGAACACATACACAGTACACAGAACACAGTACACAATACATAGAACACAGTACACAGAACACAGTACACAATACACAGAACACAGTACACAGAACACAGAACACAGTACACAGTACACAGAACACAGAACACAGTACACAGAACACAGTACACAGAACACAGTACACAGTACAGAGTACACTGTACACAGAGCACAGTACACATAAATCAGAACACAGCATACAGAACACAGTACACAGAACACAGTACACAGTACACAGTATACAGAATACAGTACACAGAACACCATACACAGTACACAGAATACAGTACACAATACACAGAACACAGTACACAGAACACCGTACACAATACACAGAACATAGTACACAGTACACAGAACACAGCACACAGTACACAGAACACAGTACACAGTATGCAGAACTCAGTACACAGTACACAGAACACAGTACAGGGTACACAGTACACAGTGCACAGCACACATAACACAGTACACAGAACACAGTATACAGTACACAGTGCACAGCACACAGAACACAGAGCACAGTACACAGAACACAGTAAACAGAACACAGAACACAGTACACATAACAAAGATCATAGTACACAGAACACAGTACACAGTACAGAGTACACAGTTCACAGAACACAGTACACAGACCACAGTACACAGATCGCTGTACACAGTACACCGGACACAGTACACTGAAGACAGAACACAGTACACAGAACACAATACACAGTACTCAGAACACAGTACAATGTAGACAGAACACAGAACGCAGTACACAGTAGACAGTACACAGAACACAGTACACAGAACACAGAACACAATACACAGTACACAGTACACAGAACACAGCACACAGAACACAGAACACAATACACAGAACACAGTACACAGTACACAGTACACAGAACACAGTACACATAAACCAGAACACACTACACAGAACACAGTACACAGAACACAGAACACAGTACACAGTTGACAGTACACAGAACACAGTACACAGAGCACAGTACACAGTACACAGAACACAATACATAAAACACAGTACACAGTACACAGAACACTGAACACAGCACACAGTACAGAGTAAACAGTACACAGAACAGAGCCCACATTACACACTACACAGTACACAGTACACAGAACATATTACACAGTACACAGAGCACAGTACACTTTACACATACCACAGTACACAGAACACAGAACACAGAACACAATACACTGAACACAGCACACAGTGCACAGTACCCAGAACACAGTGCACAGAACAGTACACAGTACACAGAACACAGTACACAGCACAAAGTACACCAAACACAGTACACTGATCACAGTACACAGTACACATAACGCAGTACACAGTACACATAACACAGTACACTGAGAACTGTACACAGTACACAGAACACAGAACACAGTACACAGTACATAGAGCACAGTACACAGAACACAGTACACAGAACACAGTACACAGTACAGAGGACACAGAACAGAGTGCACAGAGCACAGTACACAGAACACATAACACAGTTCACAGTACACAGAACACAGTACATAGAACACAGTACACATAAATTAGAAATCAGTACACAGAACACAGTACACAGAATACAGAACACAGTACACAGAGCACAGTACACAGAATACAGAACACAGTACACAGAACACAGTACACAGTACACAGAGCACAATACACAGAACAAAGAACACAGTTCACAGAACATAGTAAACAGTACACAGAACACAGAACACTTTACAGAAAACACAACACAGAACTCAGTACACAGAACACAACACACATTAAACACTACACAGAACAGAATACAGAATACAGAACACAGTACACAGAGCACAGTACACAGTACACAGAATACAGAACACAGTACACAGAATTCAGAACACAGTACAAAGAGCACAGTACACAGTACACAGAACACAGTTCACAGTACACAGAACACAGTACACAAAAATCAGAACACAGTACACAGAACACAGAACATAGTACACAGAACACAGTACGCAGCACACAGTACAGAGTACACAGTACAGAGTACACAGTACACAGAACACAGAACAGTAAACAGAACACAGAACACAGTACACTGAACACAGAATGCAGTACACAGTACATAGCACGCACTACACATTACACAGAACACAGAACACAGTACACAGAACATAGTACAAAGTACTCAGAACACAGTACAAAGTATACAGAACACTGTACACAGAACACAGCACACAGTACACAGAACTCAGAACACAGGACACAGAACTCAGTACAAAGAACACTGTACACAGAACACAGTACAGAGTACATAGTACACAGTACACAGAACACTGTACACAGTACAGAGGACACAGTACACAATACACTAAATCAGACCACAGTACGAAGAAAACAGTACACAGTACACAGAACAAAGAACACAATACAGAACACAGAACCCAGAACACAGTACACAGAACACAGCACACATTACACACTACACAGAACAGAGTACACAGAACAATACACAGTACACAGAACACAGTAAACAGTACACTGATCACGGTACACAGATCACAGTACAGAGTACACAGTACACAGAACACAGTACACATAACACAGTACACAGACCACAGTACACAGAAAACAGAACAAATTACACCAAAGAAAGTACGCAGATCACAGTACACAGTACATGATACACATAACACAGTACACAGTACACATAACACAGTACACAGAGCACAGTACACAGTACACAGAACATAGTACACAGTACATAGAAGACAGTACACAGAACACAGTACACATAACTCAGTACACAGTACACAGAACACAGTACACAGTACACATAACAAAGAACATAGTACTCAGAAAACAGTACACAGTACACAGAACACAGAACACAGCACACACAACACAGTCGACAGTACACAGATCACAGAACACAGAACACAGTGCACAGAACACAGTACACAGTACACAGAACACAGCAGACAGAACTCAGTACACAGAACACAGAACACAATACACAGAACACAGTACACAGAACTCAGTACACAGTACACAGAAAACAGTACACAGTACAGAATACACAGTACAGAGTTCACAGAACACAGTACACAGAACACAGAACACAGTACACAGATCGCTGTACACAGTACAGAGTTCACAATACAAAGAACACAGTACACAGAACACAGATCGCTGTACAGAGTACACAGATCACAGTACACAGAACACAGTACACAGAACACAGAACACAGTACACAGTACACAGTACACAGAACACAGTACACAGAACACAGTACACAGTACAGAGTACACTGTACACAGAGCACAGTACACATAAATCAGAAAACAGCATACAGAACACAGTACACAGAACACAGAACACAGTACACAGATCGCTGTACACAGTACAGAGAGAACAGTACAAAGAACACAGTACACAGTACACAGATCGCTATACACAGTACACAGAACACAGTACACAGAACACAGTATACAATACACAGAAAACAGAACAAATTACACCAAAGAAAGTACGCAGATCATAGTACACAGTACACATAACAAAGAACATAGTGCACAGAACACAGTACACAGTACACAGAACACAGTACACAGAATGAAGAACACAGCACACACAACACAGTCGACAGTACACAGATCACAGAAAACATTACGCAGTACAGAGTACACAGTACAGAGTTCGCAGAACACAGTACACAGAACACAGTACACAGATCGCTGTACACAGTACAGAGTTCACAGTACAAAGAACACAGTACACAGTACACAGATCGCTGTACACAGTACACAGATCACAGTACACAGATCACAGTACACAGAACACAGTACACAGAACACAGTAAACAGTACACTGATCACGGTACACAGATCACAGTACAGAGTACACAGTACACAGTACACAGAACACAGTACACAGTACACATAACACAGTACACAGACCACAGTACACAGAAAACAGAACAAATTACACCAAAGAAAGTACGCAGATCACAGTACACAGTACACAGTACACATAACACAGTACACAGTACACATAACACAGTACACAGAGCACAGTACACAGTGCACAGTACACAGTACACAGAACACAGAACACAGTACACAGAACACAGTACACAGTACAGAGTACATTGTACACAGAGCACAGTACACATAAATCAGAACACAGCATACAGAACACAGTACACAGAACACAGTACACAGATCGCTGTACACAGTACAGAGTTCACAGTACAAAGATCGCTGTACACAGTACACAGATCGCTGTACACAGTACACAGAACACAGTACACAGAACACAGTACACAGTACACAGTACACAGTACACAGAACACAGAACACAGTACAAAGTACAGAGTACACTGTACACAGTACACAGAGCACAGTACACATAAATCAGAACACAGCATACAGAACACAGAACACAGTACACAGAACACAGTACAAAGTATACAGAATACAGTACACTGAACACAGTACACAGAACACATACACAGTACACAGAACACAGTACACAATACATAGAACACAGTACACAGAACACAGAACACAGTACACAGTACACAGAACACAGTACACAGTACACAGAACACAGAACACAGTACACAGAACACAGTACACAGAACACAGTACACAGTACAGAGTACACTGTACACAGAGCACAGTACACATAAATCAGAACACAGCATACAGAACACAGTACACAGAACACAGTACAAAGTATACAGAATACAGTACACTGAACACAGTACACAGAACACATACACAGTACACAGAACACAGTACACAATACATAGAACACAGTACACAGAACACAGTACAAAGTATACAGAATACAGTACACTGAACACAGTACACAGAACACAGTACACAGTACACAGAACACAGTACACAGTACACAGAACACAGAACACAGTACACAGAACACAGTACACAGAACACAGTACACAGTACAGAGTACACTGTACACAGAGCACAGTCCACATAAATCAGAACACAGCATACAGAACACAGTACACAGAACAAAGAACACAATACAGAACACAGAACCCAGAACACAGTACACAGAACACAGCACACATTACACACTACACAGAACAGAGTACACAGAACAATACACAGTACACAGAACACAGTACACAGTACACTGATCACGGTACACAGATCACAGTACAGAGTACACAGTACACAGAACACAGTACACATAACACTGTACATAGTTCACAGTACACAGTACACAGAACACAGTACAGAACACAGTACACAGTACAGATTACACAGTACACAGAGCACAGTACACAGGACATAGAACACAATACACAGTACACAGTACACATAACACAGTACACAATACATAGAACACAGAACACAGTACAGAGTACAAAGAACTCTGTATAAAGAACACAGTACACAGAAAACAGTACACAGTACCCAGTATACAGAACATAGTACACAGTACACAGAACAAAGAACTCAGAACACAGTACACCGAACACAGAACACAGAACACAGTACACAGAACACAGTGCACAGTACACGTTATACAGAACACAGTACACAGAACACAGTACACAGAAGACAGAACACAGAACACAGTACACAGTACACAGAACACAGAACACAGTACACAGCACACAGAACACATACACAGAACACAGAACACAGTACACAGTACACAGTACACAGAACACAGTACACAGAACACAGTACACAGTACACAGAACACAGAACACAGAACACAGAACACAGTACACAGTACACAGAACACAATACATAAAACACAGTACACAGTACACAGAACACTGAACACAGCACACAGTACAGAGTAAACAGTACACAGAACAGAGCCCACATTACACACTACACAGTACACAGTACACAGAACATATTACACAGTACACAGAGCACAGTACACAGTACACATACCACAGTACACAGAACACAGAACACAATACACTGAACACAGCACACAGTGCACAGTACCCAGAACACAGTGCACAGAACAGTACACAGTACACAGAACACAGTACACAGCACAAAGTACACCAAACACAGTACACTGATCACAGTACACAGTACGCATAACGCAGTACACAGTACACATAACACAGTACACTGAGAACTGTACACAGTACACAGAACACAGTACACTGTACATAGAGCACAGTACACAGAACACAGTACACAGAACACAGTACACAGTACAGAGGACACAGTACAGAGTGCACAGAGCACAGTACACAGAACACATAACACAGTTCACAGTACACAGAACACAGTACATAGAACACAGTACACATAAATTAGAAATCAGTACACAGAACACAGTACACAGAATACAGAACACAGTACACAGAGCACAGTACACAGAATACAGAACACAGTACACAGAACACAGTACACAGTACACAGAGCACAATACACAGAACAAAGAACACAGTTCACAGAACACAGTAAACAGTACACAGAACACAGAACACTTTACAGAAAACACAACACAGAACTCAGTACACAGAACACAACACACATTAAACACTACACAGAACAGAATACACAGAATACAGAACACAGTACACAGAGCACAGTACACAGTACACAGAATACAGAACACAGTACACAGAATTCAGAACACAGTACAAAGAGCACAGTACACAGTACACAGAACACAGTTCACAGTACACAGAACACAGTACACAAAAATCAGAACACAGTACACAGAACACAGAACATAGTACACAGAACACAGTACGCAGCACACAGTACAGAGTACACAGTACAGAGTACACAGTACACAGAACACAGAACAGTAAACAGTAAACAGAACACAGTGCACTGAACACGGAATGCAGTACACAGTACATAGCACGCACTACACATTACACAGAACACAGAACACAGTACACAGAACATAGTACAAAGTACTCAGAACACAGTACAAAGTATACAGAACACTGTACACAGAACTCAGAACACAGGACACAGAACTCAGTACAAAGAACACTGTACACAGACCACAGTACAGAGTACACAGTACACAGAACACTGTACACAGTACAGAGGACACAGTACACAATACACTAAATCAGACCACAGTACGCAGAACACAGTACACAGTACACAGAACAAAGAACACAATACAGAACACAGAACCCAGAACACAGTACACAGAACACAGCACACATTACACACTACACAGAACAGAGTACACAGAACAATACACAGTACACAGAACACAGTACACAGTACACTGATCACGGTACACAGATCACAGTACAGAGTACACAGTACACAGAACACAGTACACATAACACAGTACACAGACCACAGTACACAGAAAACAGAACAAATTACACCAAAGAAAGTACGCAGATCACAGTACACAGTACACGGTACACATAACACAGTACACAGTACACATAACACAGTACACAGAGCACAGTACACATTACACAGAACATAGTACACAGTACATAGAAGACAGTACACAGAACACAGTACACATAACTCAGTACACAGTACACAGAACACAGTACACATAACACAGTACACAGACCACAGTACACAGAAAACAGAACAAATTACACCAAAGAAAGTACGCAGATCACAGTACACATTTCACGATACACATAACACAGTACACAGTACACATAACACAGTACACAGAGCACAGTACACAGTACACAGAACACAGTACACAGTACACATAACAAAGAACATAGTACTCAGAACACAGTACACAGTACACAGAACACAGAACACAGCACACACAACACAGTCGACAGTACACAGAACACAGCAGACAGAACACAGTACACAGAACTCAGTACACAGTACACAGAAAACAGTACACAGTACAGAATACACAGCACAGAGTTCACAGAACACAGTACACAGAACACAGAACACAGTACACAGATCGCTGTACACAGTACAGAGTTCACAATACAAAGAACACAGTACACAGAACATAGCACACAGTACACAGAACACAGTACACAGTACACAGAACACAGTACACAGAACACAGTACATAGAACACAGAACGCAGCACACAGTACACAGAACACAGAACACAGTACACAGAACACAGTTCACAGAACTCAGTACACAGAACACAGTACACAGTACACAGAGCAGAGTACACATAAATAAGAACACATTGCACAGAACACAGCACACAGTACACAGAACACAGTACATAGTACACAGAACACAGTACAGAGTACACTGATCACGGTACACAGATCACAGTACAGAGTACACAGTACACAGAACACAGCACACAGTACACAGAACACTACATACTACACAGAACATAGAACAGAGTGCATGGAACACAGTGCACAGAACACATTACACAGAGCACAGAACACTGTACACTGTACAGAGTACACATAACACAGTACACAGTGCACAGCCCTCAGAACATAGCACACAGTACACAGAACACAGAACACAGTACACCTACACAGAACACAGTACACAGAACACTGCACACAGTACACAGAACACAGAACACAGTACACAGAACACAGTACACAGTACACATAATGCAGAACCCAGTACGCAGAACACAGAACACAGCACACAGTACAGAGTACACAGTACACAGAACACAGTACACAGAACACAGAACAGTAAACAGAACACAGAACACAGTACACTGAACACAGAATGCAGTACACAGTACATAGCACGCACTACACATTACACAGTACACAGAACACAGTACACAGAACACAGTACAAAATACTCAGAACACAGTACAAAGTATACAGAACACTGTACACAGAACACAGCACACAGTACACAGAACTCAGAACACAGTACACAGAACTCAGTACACAGTACACAATACACAGAACAAAGAACACAATACAGAACACAGAACCCAGAACACAGTACACAGAACACAGCACACATTACACACCACACAGAACAGAGTACACAGAACAATACACAGTACAAAGAACACAGTACACAGTACACAGAAAACAGTACTCAGTACACAGAACACAGTACACAGTACACTGATCACGGTACACAGATCACAATACAGAGTACACAGTACACAGAACACAGCACGCAGTACACAGAACACAGTACACAGTACACAGAACATAGTACAGAGTGCATGGAACACAGTACACAGAACACAGCACACAGTACACAGAACTCAGAACACAGGACACAGAACTCAGTACAAAGAACACTGTACACAGAACACAGTACAGAGTACAGAGTACACAGTACACAGAACACTGTACACAGTACAGAGGACACAGTACACAATACACTAAATCAGACCACAGTACGAAGAAAACAGTACACAGTACACAGAACAAAGAACACAATACAGAACACAGAACCCAGAACACAGTACACAGAACACAGCACACATTACACACTACACAGAACAGAGTACACAGAACAATACACAGTACACAGAACACAGTACACAGTACACTGATCACGGTACACAGATCACAGTACAGAGTACACAGTACACAGAACACAGTACACATAACACAGTACACAGACCACAGTACACAGAAAACAGAACAAATTACACCAAAGAAAGTACGCAGATCACAGTACACAGTACACGATACACATAACACAGTACACAGTACACATAACACAGTACACAGAGCACAGTACACAGAACATAGTACACAGTACATAGAAGACAGTACACAGAACACAGTACACATAACTCAGTACACAGTACACAGAACACAGTACACAGTACACATAACAAAGAACATAGTACTCAGAAAACAGTACACAGTACACAGAACACAGAACACAGCACACACAACACAGTCGAGAGTACACAGATCACAGAACACAGAACACAGTGCACAGAACACAGTACACAGTACACAGAACACAGCAGACAGAACTCAGTACACAGAACACAGAACACAATACACAGAACACAGTACACAGAACTCAGTACACAGTACACAGAAAACAGTACACAGTTCAGAATACACAGTACAGAGTTCACAGAACACAGTACACAGAACACAGAACACAGTACACAGATCGCTGTACACAGTACAGAGTTCACAATACAAAGAACACAGTACACAGAACACAGATCGCTGTACAGAGTACACAGATCACAGTACACAGAACACAGTACACAGAACACAGAACACAGTACACAGTACACAGTACACAGAACACAGTACACAGAACACAGTACACAGTACAGAGTACACTGTACACAGAGCACAGTACACATAAATCAGAAAACAGCATACAGAACACAGTACACAGAACACAGAAAACAGTACACAGATCGCTGTACACAGTACAGAGAGAACAGTACAAAGAACACAGTACACAGTACACAGATCGCTATACACAGTACACAGAGCACAGTACACAGAACACAGTATACAATACACAGAAAACAGAACAAATTACACCAAAGAAAGTACGCAGATCATAGTACACAGTACACAGTACACATAACAAAGAACATAGTGCACAGAACACAGTACACAGTACACAGAACACAGTACACAGAATGAAGAACACAGCACACACAACACAGTCGACAGTACACAGATCACAGAACACAGAACAAAGTGCACAGAACACAGTACACAGTACACAGAACACAGTACACAGAACACAGTACACAGAACACAGTACACAGAACTCAGTACACAGTACACAGAAAACAGTACGCAGTACAGAGTACACAGTACAGAGTTCGCAGAACACAGTACACAGAACACAGAACACAGTACACAGATCGCTGTACACAGTACAGAGTTCACAGTACAAAGAACACAGTACACAGTACACAGATCGCTGTACACAGTACACAGATCACAGTACACAGATCACAGTACACAGAACACAGTACACAGAACACAGTAAACAGTACACTGATCACGGTACACAGAACACAGTACAGAGTACACAGTACACAGTACACAGAACACAGTACACAGTACACATAACACAGTACACAGACCACAGTACACAGAAAACAGAACAAATTACACCAAAGAAAGTACGCAGATCACAGTACACAGTACACGGTACACAGAACATAGTACACAGTACATAGAAGACAGTACACAGAACACAGTACAAATAACTCAGTACACAGTACACAGAACACAGTACACAGTACACATAACAAAGAACATAGTACTCAGAACACAGTACACAGTACACAGAATACAGAACACAGCACACACAACACAGTCGACAGTACACAGATCACAGAACACAGAACACAGTGCACAGAACACAGTACACAGAACACAGAACACAGCAGACAGAACTCAGTACACAGAACACAGAACACAATACACAGAACACAGTACACAGAACTCAGTACACAGTACACAGAAAACAGTACACAGTACAGAATACACAGTACAGAGTTCACAGAACACAGTACACAGAACACAGAACACAGTACACAGATCGCTGTACACAGTACAGAGTTCACAATACAAAGAACACAGTACACAGAACACAGATCGCTGTACAGAGTACACAGATCACAGTACACAGAACACAGTACACAGAACACAGTACACAGTACACAGTACACAGAACACAGTACACAGAACACAGTACACAGTACAGAGTACACTGTACACAGAGCACAGTACACATAAATCAGAAAACAGCATACAGAACACAGTACACAGAACACAGAACACAGTACACAGATCGCTGTACACAGTACAGAGAGAACAGTACAAAGAACACAGTACACAGTACACAGATCGCTATACACAGTACACAGAACACAGTACACAGAACACAGTACACAGTACACAGAAAACAGAAGAAATTACACCAAAGAAAGTACGCAGATCATAGTACACAGCACACAGTACACATAACAAAGAACATAGTGCACAGAACACAGTACACAGTACACAGAACACAGTACACAGAATGAAGAACACAGCACACACAACACAGTCGACAGTACACAGATCACAGAACACAGAACACAGTGCACAGAACACAGTACACAGTACACAGAACACAGTACACAGAACACAGTACACAGAACACAGTACACAGAACTCAGTACACAGTACACAGAAAACATTATGCAGTACAGAGTACACAGTACAGAGTTCGCAGAACACAGTACACAGAACACAGAACACAGTACACAGATCGCTGTACACAGTACAGAGTTCACAGTACACAGTACACAGATCGCTGTACACAGTACACAGATCACAGTACACAGATCACAGTACACAGAACACAGTACACAGAACACAGTAAACAGTACACTGATCACGGTACACAGATCACAGTACAGAGTACACAGTACACAGTACACAGAACACAGTACACAGTACACATAACACAGTACACAGACCACAGTACACAGAAAACAGAACAAATTACACCAAAGAAAGTACGCAGATCACAGTACACAGTACACGGTACACATAACACAGTACACAGTACACATAACACAGTACACAGAGCACAGTACACAGTGCACAGTACACAGTACACAGAACACAGAACACAGTACACAGAACACAGTACACAGTACAGAGTACATTGTACACAGAGCACAGTACACATAAATCAGAACACAGCATACAGAACACAGTACACAGAACACAGTACACAGATCGCTGTACACAGTACAGAGTTCACAGTACAAAGATCGCTGTACACAGTATACAGATCGCTGTACACAGTACACAGAACACAGTACACAGAACACAGTACACAGTACACAGTACACAGTACACAGAACACAGAACACAGTACAAAGTACAGAGTACACTGTACACAGTACACAGAGCACAGTACACATAAATCAGAACACAGCATACAGAACACAGAACACAGTACACAGAACACAGTACAAAGTATACAGAATACAGTACACTGAACACAGTACACAGAACACATACACAGTACACAGAACACAGTACACAATACATAGAACACAGTACACAGAACACAGAACACAGTACACAGTACACAGAACACAGTACACAGTACACAGAACACAGAACACAGTACACAGAACACAGTACACAGAACACAGTACACAGTACAGAGTACACTGTACACAGAGCACAGTACACATAAATCAGAACACAGCATACAGAACACAGTACACAGAACACAGTACAAAGTATACAGAATACAGTACACTGAACACAGTACACAGAACACATACACAGTACACAGAACACAGTACACAATACATAGAACACAGTACACAGAACACAGAACACAGTACACAGTACACAGAACACAGTACACAGTACACAGAACACAGAACACAGTACACAGAACACAGTACACAGAACACAGTACACAGTACAGAGTACACTGTACACAGAGCACAGTCCACATAAATCAGAACACAGCATACAGAACACAGTACACAGAACACAGTACACAGTACACAGTACAAAGTATACAGAATACAGTACACAGAACACCATACACAGTACACAGAATACAGTACACAATACACAGAACACAGTACACAGAACACCGTACACAATACACAGAACATAGTACACAGTACACAGAACACAGCACACAGTACACAGAACACAGTACACAGTATGCAGAACTCAGTACACAGTACACAGAACACAGTACAGGGTACACAGTACACAGTACACAGAACACAGTACACAGTGCACAGCACACATAACACAGTACACAGAACACAGTATACAGTACACAGTGCACAGCACACAGAAGACAGAGCACAGTACACAGAACACAGTAAACAGAACACAGAACACAGTACACATAACAAAGATCATAGTACACAGAACACAGTACACAGTACAGAGTACACAGTTCACAGAACACAGTACACAGACCACAGTACACAGATCGCTGTACACAGTACACCGGACACAGTACACTGAAGACGGAACACAGTACACAGAACACAATACACAGTACTCAGAACACAGTACAATGTAGACAGAACACAGAACGCAGTACACAGTAGACAGTACACAGAACACAGTACACAGAACACAGAACACAATACACAGTACACAGTACACAGAACACAGCACACAGAACACAGAACACAATACACAGAACACAGTACACAGTACACAGTACACAGAACACAGTACACATAAATCAGAACACACTACACAGAACACAGTACACAGAACACAGAACACAGTACACAGTTGACAGTACACAGAACACAGTACACAGAGCACAGTACACAGTACACAGAACACAATACATAAAACACAGTACACAGTACACAGAACACTGAACACAGCACACAGTACAGAGTAAACAGTACACAGAACAGAGCCCACATTACACACTACACAGTACACAGTACACAGAACATATTACACAGTACACAGAGCACAGTACACAGTACACATACCACAGTACACAGAACACAGAACACAATACACTGAACACAGCACACAGTGCACAGTACCCAGAACACAGTGCACAGAACAGTACACAGTACACAGAACACAGTACACAGCACAAAGTACACCAAACACAGTACACTGATCACAGTACACAGTACGCATAACGCAGTACACAGTACACATAACACAGTACACTGAGAACTGTACACAGTACACAGAACACAGTACACTGTACATAGAGCACAGTACACAGAACACAGTACACAGAACACAGTACACAGTACAGAGGACACAGTACAGAGTGCACAGAGCACAGTACACAGAACACATAACACAGTTCACAGTACACAGAACACAGTACATAGAACACAGTACACATAAATTAGAAATCAGTACACAGAACACAGTACACAGAATACAGAACACAGTACACAGAGCACAGTACACAGAATACAGAACACAGTACACAGAACACAGTACACAGTACACAGAGCACAATACACAGAACAAAGAACACAGTTCACAGAACACAGTAAACAGTACACAGAACACAGAACACTTTACAGAAAACACAACACAGAACTCAGTACACAGAACACAACACACATTAAACACTACACAGAACAGAATACACAGAATACAGAACACAGTACACAGAGCACAGTACACAGTACACAGAATACAGAACACAGTACACAGAATTCAGAACACAGTACAAAGAGCACAGTACACAGTACACAGAACACAGTTCACAGTACACAGAACACAGTACACAAAAATCAGAACACAGTACACAGAACACAGAACATAGTACACAGAACACAGTACGCAGCACACAGTACAGAGTACACAGTACAGAGTACACAGTACACAGAACACAGAACAGTAAACAGAACACAGAACACAGTACACTGAACACGGAATGCAGTACACAGTACATAGCACGCACTACACATTACACAGAACACAGAACACAGTACACAGAACATAGTACAAAGTACTCAGAACACAGTACAAAGTATACAGAACACTGTACACAGAACTCAGAACACAGGACACAGAACTCAGTACAAAGAACACTGTACACAGAACACAGTACAGAGTACACAGTACACAGTACACAGAACACTGTACACAGTACAGAGGACACAGTACACAATACACTAAATCAGACCACAGTACGCAGAACACAGTACACAGTACACAGAACAAAGAACACAATACAGAACACAGAACCCAGAACACAGTACACAGAACACAGCACACATTACACACTACACAGAACAGAGTACACAGAACAATACACAGTACACAGAACACAGTACACAGTACACTGATCACGGTACACAGATCACAGTACAGAGTACACAGTACACAGAACACAGTACACATAACACAGTACACAGACCACAGTACACAGAAAACAGAACAAATTACACCAAAGAAAGTACGCAGATCACAGTACACAGTACACGATACACATAACACAGTACACAGTACACATAACACAGTACACAGAGCACAGTACACATTACACAGAACATAGTACACAGTACATAGAAGACAGTACACAGAACACAGTACACATAACTCAGTACACAGTACACAGAACACAGTACACAGTACACATAACAAAGAACATAGTACTCAGAACACAGTACACAGTACACAGAACACAGAACACAGCACACACAACACAGTCGACAGTACACAGAACACAGCAGACAGAACACAGTACACAGAACTCAGTACACAGTACACAGAAAACAGTACACAGTACAGAATACACAGCACAGAGTTCGCAGAACACAGTACACTGAACACAGAACACAGTACACAGATCGCTGTACACAGTACAGAGTTCACAATACAAAGAACACAGTACACAGAACATAGCACACAGTACACAGAACACAGTACACAGTACACAGAACACAGTACACAGAACACAGTACATAGAACACAGAACGCAGCACACAGTACACAGAACACAGAACACAGAACACAGTTCACAGAACTCAGTACACAGAACACAGTACACAGTACACAGAGCAGAGTACACATAAATAAGAACACATTGCACAGAACACAGCACACAGTACACAGAACACAGTACATAGTACACAGAACACAGTACAGAGTACACTGATCACGGTACACAGATCACAGTACAGAGTACACAGTACACAGAACACAGCACACAGTACACAGAACACTACATACTACACAGAACATAGAACAGAGTGCATGGAACACAGTGCACAGAACACATTACACAGAGCACAGAACACTGTACACTGTACAGAGTACACATAACACAGTACACAGTGCACAGCCCTCAGAACATAGCACACAGTACACAGAACACAGAACACAGTACACCTACACAGAACACAGTACACAGAACACTGCACACAGTACACAGAACACAGAACACAGTACACAGAACACAGTACACAGTACACATAATGCAGAACCCAGTACGCAGAACACAGAACACAGCACACAGTACAGAGTACACAGTACACAGAACACAGTACACAGAACACAGAACAGGAAACACAACACAGAACACAGTACACTGAACACAGAATGCAGTACACAGTACATAGCACGCACTACACATTACACAGTACACAGAACACAGTACACAGAACACAGTACAAAATACTCAGAACACAGTACAAAGTATACAGAACACTGTACACAGAACACAGCACACAGTACACAGAACTCAGAACACAGTACACAGAACTCAGTACACAGTACAATACACAGAACAAAGAACACAATACAGAACACAGAACCCAGAACACAGTACACAGAACACAGCACACATTACACACCACACAGAACAGAGTACACAGAACAATACACAGTACAAAGAACACAGTACACAGTACACAGAAAACAGTACTCAGTACACAGAACACAGTACACAGTACACTGATCACGGTACACAGATCACAATACAGAGTACACAGTACACAGAACACAGCACACAGTACACAGAACACAGTACACAGTACACAGAACATAGTACAGAGTGCATGGAACACAGTACACAGAACACAGTACACAGAGCACAGAACACTGTACACTGTACAGAGTACACATAACACAGTGCACAGCCCTCAGAACATAGCACACAGTACACAGAACACAGAACACAGTACACCTACACAGAACACAGTACACAGAACACTGCACACATTACACAGAACACAGAACACAGTACACAGAACACAGTACGCAGCACACAGTACAGAGTACACAGTACAGAGTACACAGTACACAGAACACAGAACAGTAAACAGAACACTGCACACAGTACACAGAACACAGAACACAGTACGCAGCACACAGTACAGAGTACACAGTACAGAGTACACAGTACACAGAACACAGAACAGTAAACAGAACACAGAACACAGTACACTGAACACAGAATGCAGTACACGGTACATAGCACGCACTACACATTACACAGAACACAGAACACAGTACACAGAACACAGTACAAAGTACTCAGAACACAGTACAAAGTATACAGAACACTGTACACAGAGCACAGCACACAGTACACAGAACTCAGAACACAGTACACAGAACTCAGTACAAAGAACACTGTACACAGAACACAGTACAGAGTACACAGTACACAGTACACAGAACACTGTACACAGTACAGAGGACAGAGTACACAGTACACTAAATCAGACCACAGTACGCAGAACACAGTACACAGTACACAGAACAAAGAACACAATACAGAACACAGAACCCAGAACACAGTACACAGAACACAGCACACATTACACACTACACAGAACAGAGTACACAGAACAATACACAGAACACAGTACACAGTACACTGATCACGGTACACAGATCACAGTACAGAGTACAGTGTACACAGAACACAGTACACAGTACACATAACACAGTACACAGACCACAGTACACAGAAAACAGAACAAATTACACCAAAGAAAGTACGCAGATCACAGTACACAGTACACGATACACATAACACAGTACACAGTACACATAACACAGTACACAGAGCACAGTACACAGTACACAGAACATAGTTCACAGTACATAGAAGACAGTACACAGAACACAGTACACATAACTCAGTACACAGTACACAGAACACAGAACACAGCACACACAACACAGTTGACAGTACACAGATCACAGAACACAGAACACAGTGCACAGAACACAGCACACAGTACACAGAACACAGCAGACAGAACACAGTACACAGAACTCAGTACACAGTACACAGAAAACAGTACACAGTACAGAATACACAGTACAGAGTTCACAGAACACAGTACACAGAACACAGAACACAGTACACAGATCGCTGTACACAGTACAGAGTTCACAATACAAAGAACACAGTACACAGAACACAGATCGCTGTACAGAGTACACAGATCACAGTACACAGAACACAGTACACAGAACACAGAACACAGTACACAGTACACAGAACACAGAACACAGTACACAGAACACAGTACACAGTACAGAGTACACTGTACACAGAGCACAGTACACAAAAATCAGAAAACAGCATACAGAACACAGTACACAGTACACAGAACACAGTACACAGTACACTGATCACGGTACACAGATCACAATACAGAGTACACAGTACACAGAACACAGCACGCAGTACACAGAACACAGTACACAGTACACAGAACATAGTACAGAGTGCATGGAACACAGTACACAGAACACAGTACACAGAGCACAGAACACTGTACACTGTACAGAGTACACATAACACAGTGCACAGCCCTCAGAACATAGCACACAGTACACAGAACACAGAACACAGTACACCTACACAGAACACAGTACACAGAACACTGCACACATTACACAGAACACAGAACACAGTACACAGAACACAGTACGCAGCACACAGTACAGAGTACACAGTACAGAGTACACAGTACACAGAACACAGAACAGTAAACAGAACACTGCACACAGAACACAGAACACAGAACACAGTACACAGAACACAGTACGCAGCACACAGTACAGAGTACACAGTACAGAGTACACAGTACACAGAACACAGAACAGTAAACAGAACACAGAACACAGTACACTGAACACAGAATGCAGTACACGGTACATAGCACGCACTACACATTACACAGAACACAGAACACAGTACACAGAACACAGTACAAAGTACTCAGAACACAGTACAAAGTATACAGAACACTGTACACAGAGCACAGCACACAGTACACAGAACTCAGAACACAGTACACAGAACTCAGTACAAAGAACACTGTACACAGAACACAGTACAGAGTACACAGTACACAGTACACAGAACACTGTACACAGTACAGAGGACAGAGTACACAGTACACTAAATCAGACCACAGTACGCAGAACACAGTACACAGTACACAGAACAAAGAACACAATACAGAACACAGAACCCAGAACACAGTACACAGAACACAGCACACATTACACACTACACAGAACAGAGTACACAGAACAATACACAGAACACAGTACACAGTACACTGATCACGGTACACAGATCACAGTACAGAGTACAGAGTACACAGAACACAGTACACAGTACACATAACACAGTACACAGACCACAGTACACAGAAAACAGAACAAATTACACCAAAGAAAGTACGCAGATCACAGTACACAGTACACGATACACATAACACAGTACACAGTACACATAACACAGTACACAGAGCACAGTACACAGTACACAGAACATAGTTCACAGTACATAGAAGACAGTACACAGAACACAGTACACATAACTCAGTACACAGTACACAGAACACAGAACACAGCACACACAACACAGTTGACAGTACACAGATCACAGAACACAGAACACAGTGCACAGAACACAGCACACAGTACACAGAACACAGCAGACAGAACACAGTACACAGAACTCAGTACACAGTACACAGAAAACAGTACACAGTACAGAATACACAGTACAGAGTTCACAGAACACAGTACACAGAACACAGAACACAGTACACAGATCGCTGTACACAGTACAGAGTTCACAATACAAAGAACACAGTACACAGAACACAGATCGCTGTACAGAGTACACAGATCACAGTACACAGAACACAGTACACAGAACACAGAACACAGTACACAGTACACAGAACACAGAACACAGTACACAGAACACAGTACACAGTACAGAGTACACTGTACACAGAGCACAGTACACAAAAATCAGAAAACAGCATACAGAACACAGTACACAGAACACAGAACACAGTACACAGATCGCTGTATACAGTACAGAGAAAACAGTACAAAGAACACAATACACAGTACACAGATCGCTATACACAGTACACAGAACACAGTACACAGTACACAGAAAACAGAACAAATTACACCAAAGAAAGTAAGCAGATCATAGTACACAGTACACAGTACACATAACACAGTACACAGTATACATAACACAGGACACAGAGCACAGTACACAGTACACAGAACATAGTACACAGTACATAGAAGACAGTACACAGAACACAGTACACATAACTCAGTACACAGTACACAGAACACAGTACACAGTACACATAACAAAGAACATAGTGCACAGAACACAGTACACAGTACACAGAACACAGTACACAGAATGAAGAACACAGCACACACAACACAGTCGACAGTACACAGATCACAGAACACAGAACACAGTGCACAGAACACAGTACACAGTACACAGAACACAGTACACAGAACACAGTACACAGAACACAGTACACAGAACTCAGTACACAGTACACAGAAAACAGTACGCAGTACAGAGTACACAGTACAGAGTTCACAGAACACAGTACACAGAACACAGTACACAGATCGCTGTACACAGTACAGAGTTCACAGTACAAAGAACACAGTACACAGTACACAGATCGCTGTACACAGTACACAGATCACAGTACACAGAACACAGTACACAGAACACAGTAAACAGTACACTGATCACGGTCCACAGATCACAGTACAGAGTACACAGTACACAGAACACAGTACACAGTACACATAACACAGTACACAGACCACAGTACACAGAAAACAGAACAAATTACACCAAAGAAAGTACGCAGATCACAGTACACAGTACACGGTACACATAACACAGTACACAGTACACATAACACAGTACACAGAGCACAGTACACAGTGCACAGTACACAGTACACAGAACACAGAACACAGTACACAGAACACAGTACACAGTACAGAGTACATTGTACACAGAGCACAGTACACATAAATCAGAACACAGCATACAGAACACAGTACACAGAACACAGAACACAGTACACAGATCGCTGTACACAGTACAGAGTTCACAGTACAAAGAACACTGTACACAGTACACAGATCGCTGCACACAGTACACAGAACACAGTACACAGAACACAGTACACAGTGCACAGTACACAGAACACAGAACACAGTACAAAGTACAGAGTACACTGTACACAGTACACAGAGCACAGTACACATAAATCAGAACACAGCATACAGAACACAGAACACAGTACACAGAACACAGTACAAAGTATACAGAATACAGTACACTGAACACAGTACACAGAACACATACACAGTACACAGAACACAGTACACAATACATAGAACACAGTACATAGAACACAGTACACAATACACAGAACACAGTACACAGAACACAGAACACAGTACACAGTACACAGAACACAGTACACAGTACACAGAACACAGAACACAGTACACAGAACACAGTACACAGAACACAGTACACAGTACAGAGTACACTGTACACAGAGCACAGTACACATAAATCAGAACACAGCATACAGAACACAGTACACAGTACAAAGTATACAGAATACATTACACAGAACACCATACACAGTACACAGAATACAGTACACAATACACAGAACACAGTACACAGAACACCGTACACAATACACAGAACATAGTACACAGTACACAGAACACTGCACACAGTACACAGAACACAGTACACAGTATGCAGAACTCAGTACACAGTACACAGAACACAGTACACAGTGCACAGCACACATAACACAGTACACAGAACACAGTATACAGTACACAGTGCACAGCACACAGAAGACATAGCACAGTACACAGAACACAGTAAACAGAACACAGAACACAGTACACGCAACACAGTCGACAGTACACAGATCACAGAACACAGTCCACAGAACACAGTACACAGTACAGATTACACAGTACACAGAGCATAGTACACAGAGCACAGAGCACAGTTCACAGAACACAGTACACCGAACACAGAACACAGTACACATTACACAGAACACAGTACACTGTACACAGAACACAGAACACAGTACACAGTACACAAAACACAGCATACAGCACACAGTACACAGAACACAGTACGCAGAACACAGTACACAGTACACAGAACACTGTACAAAGAACACAGTACACAGAACACAGTACGCAGAAAACAGTACACAGTATCCAGTACACAGAACATGGTACACAGTGCCGAGATCACAAAACACAGTACACAGCACACAGTACACAGTACACCGTACACAGTACACTGTACACAGAACACAGTACACTGAACACAGAACACAATACACAGAATACAGTACACAGTACACAGAAAACAGTACACAGAACACAGAACCCAGTACACAGAACACAGTACACAGAACACAGCACACAGTACACAGAACTCAGAACACAGGACACAGAACTCAGTACAAAGAACACTGTACACAGAACACAGTACAGAGTACACAGTACACAGTACACAGAACACTGTACACAGTACAGAGGACACAGTACACAATACACTAAATCAGACCACAGTACGAAGAAAACAGTACACAGTACACAGAACAAAGAACACAATACAGAACACAGAACCCAGAACACAGTACACAGAACACAGCACACATTACACACTACACAGAACAGAGTACACAGAACAATACACAGTACACAGAACACAGTAAACAGTACACTGATCACGGTACACAGATCACAGTACAGAGTACACAGTACACAGAACACAGTACACATAACACAGTACACAGACCACAGTACACAGAAAACAGAACAAATTACACCAAAGAAAGTACGCAGATCACAGTACACAGTACACGATACACATAACACAGTACACAGTACACATAACACAGTACACAGAGCACAGTACACAGTACACAGAACATAGTACACAGTACATAGAAGACAGTACACAGAACACAGTACACATAACTCAGTACACAGTACACAGAACACAGTACACAGTACACATAACAAAGAACATAGTACTCAGAAAACAGTACACAGTACACAGAACACAGAACACAGCACACACAACACAGTCGACAGTACACAGATCACAGAACACAGAACACAGTGCACAGAACACAGTACACAGTACACAGAACACAGCAGACAGAACTCAGTACACAGAACACAGAACACAATACACAGAACACAGTACACAGAACTCAGTACACAGTACACAGAAAACAGTACACAGTACAGAATACACAGTACAGAGTTCACAGAACACAGTACACAGAACACAGAACACAGTACACAGATCGCTGTACACAGTACAGAGTTCACAATACAAAGAACACAGTACACAGAACACAGATCGCTGTACAGAGTACACAGATCAGAGTACACAGAACACAGTACACAGAACACAGAACACAGTACACAGTACACAGTACACAGAACACAGTACACAGAACACAGTACACAGAACACAGTAAACAGTACACTGATCATGGTACACAGATCACAGTACAGAGTACACAGTACACAGAACACAGTACACAGTACACATAACACAGTACACAGACCACAGTACACAGAAAACAGAACAAATTACACCAAAGAAAGTACGCAGATCACAGTACACAGTACTCGGTACACATAACACAGTACACAGTACACATAACACAGTACACAGAGCACAGTACACAGTGCACAGTACACAGTACACAGAACACAGAACACAGTACACAGAACACAGTACACAGTACAGAGTACATTGTACACAGAGCACAGTACACATAAATCAGAACACAGCATACAGAACACAGTACACAGAACACAGTACACAGATCACTGTACACAGTACAGAGTTCACAGTACAAAGATCGCTGTACACAGTACACAGATCGCTGTACACAGTACACAGAACACAGTACACAGAACACAGTACACAGTACACAGTACACAGAACACAGTACAAAGTACAGAGTACACTGTACACAGTACACAGAGCACAGTACACATAAATCAGAACACAGCATACAGAACACAGAACACAGTACACAGAACACAGTACAAAGTATACAGAATACAGTACACTGAACACAGTACACAGAACACATACACAGTACACAGAACACAGTACACAATACATAGAACACAGTACACAGAACACAGAACACAGTACACAGTACACAGAACACAGTACACAGTACACAGAACACAGAACACAGTACACAGAACACAGTACACAGAACACAGTACACAGTACAGAGTACACTGTACACAGAGCACAGTACACATAAATCAGAACACAGCATACAGAACACAGTACACAGAACACAGTACAAAGTATACAGAATACAGTACACTGAACACAGTACACAGAACACATACACAGTACACAGAACACAGTACACAATACATAGAACACAGTACACAGAACACAGAACACAGTACACAGTACACAGAACACAGTACACAGTACACAGAACACAGAACACAGTACACAGAACACAGTACACAGAACACAGTACACAGTACAGAGTACACTGTACACAGAGCACAGTACACATAAATCAGAACACAGCATACAGAACACAGTACACAGAACACAGTACACAGTACACAGTACAAAGTATACAGAATACAGTACACAGAACACCATACACAGTACACAGAATACAGTACACAATACACAGAACACAGTACACAGAACACCGTACACAATACACAGAACATAGTACACAGTACACAGAACACAGCACACAGTACACAGAACACAGTACACAGTATGCAGAACTCAGTACACAGTACACAGAACACAGTACAGGGTACACAGTACACAGTACACAGAACACAGTACACAGTGCACAGCACACATAACACAGTACACAGAACACAGTATACAGTACACAGTGCACAGCACACAGAAGACAGAGCACAGTACACAGAACACAGTAAACAGAACACAGAACACAGTACACATAACAAAGATCATAGTACACAGAACACAGTACACAGTACAGAGTACACAGTTCACAGAACACAGTACACAGACCACAGTACACAGATCGCTGTACACAGTACACCGGACACAGTACACTGAAGACAGAACACAGTACACAGAACACAATACACAGTACTCAGAACACAGTACAATGTAGACAGAACACAGAACGCAGTACACAGTAGACAGTACACAGAACACAGTACACAGAACACAGAACACAATACACAGTACACAGTACACAGAACACAGCACACAGAACACAGAACACAATACACAGAACACAGTACACAGTACACAGTACACAGAACACAGTACACATAAATCAGAACACACTACACAGAACACAGTACACAGAACACAGAACACAGTACACAGTTGACAGTACACAGAACACAGTACACAGAGCACAGTACACAGTACACAGAACACAATACATAAAACACAGTACACAGTACACAGAACACTGAACACAGCACACAGTACAGAGTAAACAGTACACAGAACAGAGCCCACATTACACACTACACAGTACACAGTACACAGAACATATTACACAGTACACAGAGCACAGTACACAGTACACATACCACAGTACACAGAACACAGAACACAATACACTGAACACAGCACACAGTGCACAGTACCCAGAACACAGTGCACAGAACAGTACACAGTACACAGAACACAGTACACAGCACAAAGTACACCAAACACAGTACACTGATCACAGTACACAGTACGCATAACGCAGTACACAGTACACATAACACAGTACACTGAGAACTGTACACAGTACACAGAACACAGTACACTGTACATAGAGCACAGTACACAGAACACAGTACACAGAACACAGTACACAGTACAGAGGACACAGTACAGAGTGCACAGAGCACAGTACACAGAACACATAACACAGTTCACAGTACACAGAACACAGTACATAGAACACAGTACACATAAATTAGAAATCAGTACACAGAACACAGTACACAGAATACAGAACACAGTACACAGAGCACAGTACACAGAATACAGAACACAGTACACAGAACACAGTACACAGTACACAGAGCACAATACACAGAACAAAGAACACAGTTCACAGAACACAGTAAACAGTACACAGAACACAGAACACTTTACAGAAAACACAACACAGAACTCAGTACACAGAACACAACACACATTAAACACTACACAGAACAGAATACACAGAATACAGAACACAGTACACAGAGCACAGTACACAGTACACAGAATACAGAACACAGTACACAGAATTCAGAACACAGTACAAAGAGCACAGTACACAGTACACAGAACACAGTTCACAGTACACAGAACACAGAACATAGTACACAGAACACAGTACGCAGCACACAGTACAGAGTACACAGTACAGAGTACACAGTACACAGAACACAGAACAGTAAACAGAACACAGTACACTGAACACGGAATGCAGTACACAGTACATAGCACGCACTACACATTACACAGAACACAGAACACAGTACACAGAACATAGTACAAAGTACTCAGAACACAGTACAAAGTATACAGAACACTGTACACAGAACTCAGAACACAGGACACAGAACTCAGTACAAAGAACACTGTACACAGAACACAGTACAGAGTACACAGTACACAGTACACAGAACACTGTACACAGTACAGAGGACACAGTACACAATACACTAAATCAGACCACAGTACGCAGAACACAGTACACAGTACACAGAACAAAGAACACAATACAGAACACAGAACCCAGAACACAGTACACAGAACACAGCACACATTACACACTACACAGAACAGAGTACACAGAACAATACACAGTACACAGAACACAGTACACAGTACACTGATCACGGTACACAGATCACAGTACAGAGTACACAGTACACAGAACACAGTACACATAACACAGTACACAGACCACAGTACACAGAAAACAGAACAAATTACACCAAAGAAAGTACGCAGATCACAGTACACAGTACACGATACACATAACACAGTACACAGTACACATAACACAGTACACAGAGCACAGTACACATTACACAGAACATAGTACACAGTACATAGAAGACAGTACACAGAACACAGTACACATAACTCAGTACACAGTACACAGAACACAGTACACAGTACACATAACAAAGAACATAGTACTCAGAACACAGTACACAGTACACAGAACACAGAACACAGCACACACAACACAGTCGACAGTACACAGAACACAGCAGACAGAACACAGTACACAGAACTCAGTACACAGTACACAGAAAACAGTACACAGTACAGAATACACAGCACAGAGTTCACAGAACACAGTACACAGAACACAGAACACAGTACACAGATCGCTGTACACAGTACAGAGTTCACAATACAAAGAACACAGTACACAGAACATAGCACACAGTACACAGAACACAGTACACAGTACACAGAACACAGTACACAGAACACAGTACATAGAACACAGAACGCAGCACACAGTACACAGAACACAGAACACAGTACACAGAACACAGTTCACAGAACTCAGTACACAGAACACAGTACACAGTACACAGAGCAGAGTACACATAAATAAGAACACATTGCACAGAACACAGCACACAGTACACAGAACACAGTACATAGTACACAGAACACAGTACAGAGTACACTGATCACGGTACACAGATCACAGTACAGAGTACACAGTACACAGAACACAGCACACAGTACACAGAACACTACATACTACACAGAACATAGAACAGAGTGCATGGAACACAGTGCACAGAACACATTACACAGAGCACAGAACACTGTACACTGTACAGAGTACACATAACACAGTACACAGTGCACAGCCCTCAGAACATAGCACACAGTACACAGAACACAGAACACAGTACACCTACACAGAACACAGTACACAGAACACTGCACACAGTACACAGAACACAGAACACAGTACACAGAACACAGTACACAGTACACATAATGCAGAACCCAGTACGCAGAACACAGAACACAGCACACAGTACAGAGTACACAGTACACAGAACACAGTACACAGAACACAGAACAGTAAACAGAACACAGAACACAGTACACTGAACACAGAATGCAGTACACAGTACATAGCACGCACTACACATTACACAGTACACAGAACACAGTACACAGAACACAGTACAAAATACTCAGAACACAGTACAAAGTATACAGAACACTGTACACAGAACACAGCACACAGTACACAGAACTCAGAACACAGTACACAGAACTCAGTACACAGTACACAATACACAGAACAAAGAACACAATACAGAACACAGAACCCAGAACACAGTACACAGAACACAGCACACATTACACACCACACAGAACAGAGTACACAGAACAATACACAGTACAAAGAACACAGTACACAGTACACAGAAAACAGTACTCAGTACACAGAACACAGTACACAGTACACTGATCACGGTACACAGATCACAATACAGAGTACACAGTACACAGAACACAGCACGCAGTACACAGAACACAGTACACAGTACACAGAACATAGTACAGAGTGCATGGAACACAGTACACAGAACACAGTACACAGAGCACAGAACACTGTACACTGTACAGAGTACACATAACACAGTGCACAGCCCTCAGAACATAGCACACAGTACACAGAACACAGAACACAGTACACCTACACAGAACACAGTACACAGAACACTGCACACATTACACAGAACACAGAACACAGTACACAGAACACAGTACGCAGCACACAGTACAGAGTACACAGTACAGAGTACACAGTACACAGAACACAGAACAGTAAACAGAACACTGCACACAGAACACAGAACACAGAACACAGTACACAGAACACAGTACGCAGCACACAGTACAGAGTACACAGTACAGAGTACACAGTACACAGAACACAGAACAGTAAACAGAACACAGAACACAGTACACTGAACACAGAATGCAGTACACGGTACATAGCACGCACTACACATTACACAGAACACAGAACACAGTACACAGAACACAGTACAAAGTACTCAGAACACAGTACAAAGTATACAGAACACTGTACACAGAGCACAGCACACAGTACACAGAACTCAGAACACAGTACACAGAACTCAGTACAAAGAACACTGTACACAGAACACAGTACAGAGTACACAGTACACAGTACACAGAACACTGTACACAGTACAGAGGACAGAGTACACAGTACACTAAATCAGACCACAGTACGCAGAACACAGTACACAGTACACAGAACAAAGAACACAATACAGAACACAGAACCCAGAACACAGTACACAGAACACAGCACACATTACACACTACACAGAACAGAGTACACAGAACAATACACAGAACACAGTACACAGTACACTGATCACGGTACACAGATCACAGTACAGAGTACAGAGTACACAGAACACAGTACACAGTACACATAACACAGTACACAGACCACAGTACACAGAAAACAGAACAAATTACACCAAAGAAAGTACGCAGATCACAGTACACAGTACACGATACACATAACACAGTACACAGTACACATAACACAGTACACAGAGCACAGTACACAGTACACAGAACATAGTTCACAGTACATAGAAGACAGTACACAGAACACAGTACACATAACTCAGTACACAGTACACAGAACACAGAACACAGCACACACAACACAGTTGACAGTACACAGATCACAGAACACAGAACACAGTGCACAGAACACAGCACACAGTACACAGAACACAGCAGACAGAACACAGTACACAGAACTCAGTACACAGTACACAGAAAACAGTACACAGTACAGAATACACAGTACAGAGTTCACAGAACACAGTACACAGAACACAGAACACAGTACACAGATCGCTGTACACAGTACAGAGTTCACAATACAAAGAACACAGTACACAGAACACAGATCGCTGTACAGAGTACACAGATCACAGTACACAGAACACAGTACACAGAACACAGAACACAGTACACAGTACACAGAACACAGAACACAGTACACAGAACACAGTACACAGTACAGAGTACACTGTACACAAAAATCAGAAAACAGCATACAGAACACAGTACACAGAACACAGAACACAGTACACAGATCGCTGTATACAGTACTGAGAAAACAGTACAAAGAACACAATACACAGTACACAGATCGCTATACACAGTACACAGAACACAGTACACAGTACACAGAAAACAGAACAAATTACACCAAAGAAAGTAAGCAGATCATAGTACACAGTACACAGTACACATAACACAGTACACAGTATACATAACACAGTACACAGAGCACAGTACACAGTACACAGAACATAGTACACAGTACATAGAAGACAGTACACAGAACACATACACATAACTCAGTACACAGTACACAGAACACAGTACACAGTACACATAACAAAGAACATAGTGCACAGAACACAGTACACAGTACACAGAACACAGTACACAGAATGAAGAACACAGCACACACAACACAGTCGACAGTACACAGATCACAGAACACAGAACACAGTGCACAGAACACAGTACACAGTACACAGAACACAGTACACAGAACACAGTACACAGAACACAGTACACAGAACTCAGTACACAGTACACAGAAAACAGTACGCAGATCGCTGTACACAGTACAGAGTTCACAGTACAAAGAACACAGTACACAGTACACAGATCGCTGTACACAGTACACAGATCACAGTACACAGAACACAGTACACAGAACACAGTAAACAGTACACTGATCACGGTCCACAGATCACAGTACAGAGTACACAGTACACAGAACACAGTACACAGTACACATAACACAGTACACAGACCACAGTACACAGAAAACAGAACAAATTACACCAAAGAAAGTACGCAGATCACAGTACACAGTACACGGTACACATAACACAGTACACAGTACACATAACACAGTACACAGAGCACAGTACACAGTGCACAGTACACAGTACACAGAACACAGAACACAGTACACAGAACACAGTACACAGTACAGAGTACATTGTACACAGAGCACAGTACACATAAATCAGAACACAGCATACAGAACACAGTACACAGAACACAGAACACAGTACACAGATCGCTGTACACAGTACAGAGTTCACAGTACAAAGAACACTGTACACAGTACACAGATCGCTGCACACAGTACACAGAACACAGTACACAGAACACAGTACACAGTGCACAGTACACAGAACACAGAACACAGTACAAAGTACAGAGTACACTGTACACAGTACACAGAGCACAGTACACATAAATCAGAACACAGCATACAGAACACAGAACACAGTACACAGAACACAGTACAAAGTATACAGAATACAGTACACTGAACACAGTACACAGAACACATACACAGTACACAGAACACAGTACACAATACATAGAACACAGTACATAGAACACAGTACACAATACACAGAACACAGTACACAGAACACAGAACACAGTACACAGTACACAGAACACAGTACACAGTACACAGAACACAGAACACAGTACACAGAACACAGTACACAGAACACAGTACACAGTACAGAGTACACTGTACACAGAGCACAGTACACATAAATCAGAACACAGCATACAGAACACAGTACACAGTACAAAGTATACAGAATACATTACACAGAACACCATACACAGTACACAGAATACAGTACACAATACACAGAACACAGTACACAGAACACCGTACACAATACACAGAACATAGTACACAGTACACAGAACACTGCACACAGTACACAGAACACAGTACACAGTATGCAGAACTCAGTACACAGTACACAGAACACAGTACACAGTGCACAGCACACATAACACAGTACACAGAACACAGTATACAGTACACAGTGCACAGCACACAGAAGACATAGCACAGTACACAGAACACAGTAAACAGAACACAGAACACAGTACACGCAACACAGTCGACAGTACACAGATCACAGAACACAGTCCACAGAACACAGTACACAGTACAGATTACACAGTACACAGAGCACAGTACACAGAGCACAGAGCACAGTTCACAGAACACAGTACACCGAACACAGAACACAGTACACATTACACAGAACACAGTACACTGTACACAGAACACAGAACACAGTACACAGTACACAAAACACAGCATACAGCACACAGTACACAGAACACAGTACGCAGAACACAGTACACAGTACACAGAACACTGTACAAAGAACACAGTACACAGAACACAGTACGCAGAAAACAGTACACAGTATCCAGTACACAGAACATGGTACACAGTGCCGAGATCACAAAACACAGTACACAGCACACAGTACACAGTACACCGTACACAGTACACTGTACACAGAACACAGTACACTGAACACAGAACACAATACACAGAATACAGTACACAGTACACAGAAAACAGTACACAGAACACAGAACCCAGTACACAGAACACAGTACACAGAACACAGCACACAGTACACAGAACACAGTACACAGAACACAGTACACAGTACACAGAACAGAGAACACAGTACACAGAACACTGTAGACAGAACACATAACATAGAACACAGTAAACAGAACACAGAACACAGTACACAGTAAACAGTGCAGAGTACACAGAACAGAGTACACAGAACACAGAACACAGTACACAGTACACTTAACAAAGTATCCAGTACACAGAACACAGTACACAAAACACAGTACACAGCACACAGTACACAGAACTCAGTACACAGTACACAGAACACGGTACACAGTACATAGTTCACAGTACACAGTACACAGAACACAGTACAGAACACAGTACACAGTACAGATTACACAGTACACAGAGCACAGTACACAGGACATAGAACACAATACACAGTACACAGTACACATAACACAGTACACAATACATAGAACACAGAACACAGTACAGAGTACAAAGAACTCTGTATAAAGAACACAGTACACAGAAAACAGTACACAGTACCCAGTATACAGAACATAGTACACAGTACACAGAACAAAGAACTCAGAACACAGTACACCGAACACAGAACACAGAACACAGTACACAGAACACAGTGCACAGTACACGTTATACAGAACACAGTACACAGAACACAGTACACAGAAGACAGAACACAGAACACAGTACACAGTACACAGAACACAGAACACAGTACACAGCACACAGAACACATACACAGAACACAGAACACAGTACACAGTACACAGTACACAGAACACAGTACACAGAACACAGTACACAGTACACAGAACACAGAACACAGAACACAGAACACAGTACACAGTACACAGAACACAATACATAAAACACAGTACACAGTACACAGAACACTGAACACAGCACACAGTACAGAGTAAACAGTACACAGAACAGAGCCCACATTACACACTACACAGTACACAGTACACAGAACATATTACACAGTACACAGAGCACAGTACACAGTACACATACCACAGTACACAGAACACAGAACACAATACACTGAACACAGCACACAGTGCACAGTACCCAGAACACAGTGCACAGAACAGTACACAGTACACAGAACACAGTACACAGCACAAAGTACACCAAACACAGTACACTGATCACAGTACACAGTACGCATAACGCAGTACACAGTACACATAACACAGTACACTGAGAACTGTACACAGTACACAGAACACAGTACACTGTACATAGAGCACAGTACACAGAACACAGTACACAGAACACAGTACACAGTACAGAGGACACAGTACAGAGTGCACAGAGCACAGTACACAGAACACATAACACAGTTCACAGTACACAGAACACAGTACATAGAACACAGTACACATAAATTAGAAATCAGTACACAGAACACAGTACACAGAATACAGAACACAGTACACAGAGCACAGTACACAGAATACAGAACACAGTACACAGAACACAGTACACAGTACACAGAGCACAATACACAGAACAAAGAACACAGTTCACAGAACACAGTAAACAGTACACAGAACACAGAACACTTTACAGAAAACACAACACAGAACTCAGTACACAGAACACAACACACATTAAACACTACACAGAACAGAATACACAGAATACAGAACACAGTACACAGAGCACAGTACACAGTACACAGAATACAGAACACAGTACACAGAATTCAGAACACAGTACAAAGAGCACAGTACACAGTACACAGAACACAGTTCACAGTACACAGAACACAGAACATAGTACACAGAACACAGTACGCAGCACACAGTACAGAGTACACAGTACAGAGTACACAGTACACAGAACACAGAACAGTAAACAGAACACAGTACACTGAACACGGAATGCAGTACACAGTACATAGCACGCACTACACATTACACAGAACACAGAACACAGTACACAGAACATAGTACAAAGTACTCAGAACACAGTACAAAGTATACAAAACACTGTACACAGAACTCAGAACACAGGACACAGAACTCAGTACAAAGAACACTGTACACAGAACACAGTACAGAGTACACAGTACACAGTACACAGAACACTGTACACAGTACAGAGGACACAGTACACAATACACTAAATCAGACCACAGTACGCAGAACACAGTACACAGTACACAGAACAAAGAACACAATACAGAACACAGAACCCAGAACACAGTACACAGAACACAGCACACATTACACACTACACAGAACAGAGTACACAGAACAATACACAGTACACAGAACACAGTACACAGTACACTGATCACGGTACACAGATCACAGTACAGAGTACACAGTACACAGAACACAGTACACATAACACAGTACACAGACCACAGTACACAGAAAACAGAACAAATTACACCAAAGAAAGTACGCAGATCACAGTACACAGTACACGATACACATAACACAGTACACAGTACACATAACACAGTACACAGAGCACAGTACACATTACACAGAACATAGTACACAGTACATAGAAGACAGTACACAGAACACAGTACACATAACTCAGTACACAGTACACAGAACACAGTACACAGTACACATAACAAAGAACATAGTACTCAGAACACAGTACACAGTACACAGAACACAGAACACAGCACACACAACACAGTCGACAGTACACAGAACACAGCAGACAGAACACAGTGCACAGAACTCAGTACACAGTACACAGAAAACAGTACACAGTACAGAATACACAGCACAGAGTTCACAGAACACAGTACACAGAACACAGAACACAGTACACAGATCGCTGTACACAGTACAGAGTTCACAATACAAAGAACACAGTACACAGAACGTAGCACACAGTACACAGAACACAGTACACAGTACACAGAACACAGTACACAGAACACAGTACATAGAACACAGAACGCAGCACACAGTACACAGAACACAGAACACAGTACACAGAACACAGTTCACAGAACTCAGTACACAGAACACAGTACACAGAGCAGAGTACACATAAATAAGAACACATTGCACAGAACACAGCACACAGTACACAGAACTCAGAACACAGGACACAGAACTCAGTACAAAGAACACTGTACACAGAACACAGTACAGAGTACACAGTACACAGTACACAGAACACTGTACACAGTACAGAGGACACAGTACACAATACACTAAATCAGACCACAGTACGAAGAAAACAGTACACAGTACACAGAACAAAGAACACAATACAGAACACAGAACCCAGAACACAGTACACAGAACACAGCACACATTACACACTACACAGAACAGAGTACACAGAACAATACACAGTACACAGAACACAGTAAACAGTACACTGATCACGGTACACAGATCACAGTACAGAGTACACAGTACACAGAACACAGTACACATAACACAGTACACAGACCACAGTACACAGAAAACAGAACAAATTACACCAAAGAAAGTACGCAGATCACAGTACACAGTACACGATACACATAACACAGTACACAGTACACATAACACAGTACACAGAGCACAGTACACAGTACACAGAACATAGTACACAGTACATAGAAGACAGTACACAGAACACAGTACACATAACTCAGTACACAGTACACAGAACACAGTACACAGTACACATAACAAAGAACATAGTACTCAGAAAACAGTACACAGTACACAGAACACAGAACACAGCACACACAACACAGTCGACAGTACACAGATCACAGAACACAGAACACAGTGCACAGAACACAGTACACAGTACACAGAACACAGCAGACAGAACTCAGTACACAGAACACAGAACACAATACACAGAACACAGTACACAGAACTCAGTACACAGTACACAGAAAACAGTACACAGTACAGAATACACAGTACAGAGTTCACAGAACACAGTACACAGAACACAGAACACAGTACACAGATCGCTGTACACAGTACAGAGTTCACAATACAAAGAACACAGTACACAGAACACAGATCGCTGTACAGAGTACACAGATCACAGTACACAGAACACAGAACACAGTACACAGTACACAGTACACAGAACACAGTACACAGAACACAGTACACAGTACAGAGTACACTGTACACAGAGCACAGTACACATAAATCAGAAAACAGCATACAGAACACAGTACACAGAACACAGTACACAGATCGCTGTACACAGTACAGAGAGAACAGTACAAAGAACACAGTACACAGTACACAGATCGCTATACACAGAACACAGTACACAGAACACAGTACACAGTACACAGAAAACAGAACAAATTACACCAAAGAAAGTACGCAGATCATAGTACACAGTACACAGTACACATAACAAAGAACATAGTGCACAGAACACAGTACACAGAACACAGTACACAGAATGAAGAACACAGCACACACAACACAGTCGACAGTACACAGATCACAGAACACAGAACACAGTGCACAGAACACAGTACACAGTACACAGAACACAGTACACAGAACACAGTACACAGAACACAGTACACAGAACTCAGTACACAGTACACAGAAAACATTACGCAGTACAGAGTACACAGTACAGAGTTCGCAGAACACAGTACACAGAACACAGAACACAGTACACAGATCGCTGTACACAGTACAGAGTTCACAGTACAAAGAACACAGTACACAGTACACAGATCGCTGTACACAGTACACAGATCACAGTACACAGATCACAGTACACAGAACACAGTACACAGAACACAGTAAACAGTACACTGATCACGGTACACAGATCACAGTACAGAGTACACAGTACACAGAACACAGTACACAGTACACATAACACAGTACACAGACCACAGTACACAGAAAACAGAACAAATTACACCAAAGAAAGTACGCAGATCACAGTACACAGTACACGGTACACATAACACAGTACACAGTACACATAACACAGTACACAGAGCACAGTACACAGTGCACAGTACACAGTACACAGAACACAGAACACAGTACACAGAACACAGTACACAGTACAGAGTACATTGTACACAGAGCACAGTACACATAAATCAGAACACAGCATACAGAACACAGTACACAGAACACAGTACACAGATCGCTGTACACAGTACAGAGTTCACAGTACAAAGATCGCTGTACACAGTACACAGATCGCTGTACACAGTACACAGAACACAGTACACAGAACACAGTACACAGTACACAGTACACAGAACACAGTACAAAGTACAGAGTACACTGTACACAGTACACAGAGCACAGTACACATAAATCAGAACACAGCATACAGAACACAGAACACAGTACACAGAACACAGTACAAAGTATACAGAATACAGTACACTGAACACAGTACACAGAACACATACACAGTACACAGAACACAGTACACAATACATAGAACACAGTACACAGAACACAGAACACAGTACACAGTACACAGAACACAGTACACAGTACACAGAACACAGAACACAGTACACAGAACACAGTACACAGTACAGAGTACACTGTACACAGAGCACAGTACACATAAATCAGAACACAGCATACAGAACACAGTACACAGAACACAGTACAAAGTATACAGAATACAGTACACTGAACACAGTACACAGAACACATACACAGTACACAGAACACAGTACACAATACATAGAACACAGTACACAGAACACAGAACACAGTACACAGTACACAGAACACAGTACACAGTACACAGAACACAGAACACAGTACACAGAACACAGTACACAGAACACAGTACACAGTACAGAGTACACTGTACACAGAGCACAGTACACATAAATCAGAACACAGCATACAGAACACAGTACACAGAACACAGTACACAGTACACAGTACAAAGTATACAGAATACAGTACACAGAACACCATACACAGTACACAGAATACAGTACACAATACACAGAACACAGTACACAGAACACCGTACACAATACACAGAACATAGTACACAGTACACAGAACACAGCACACAGTACACAGAACACAGTACACAGTATGCAGAACTCAGTACACAGTACACAGAACACAGTACAGGGTACACAGTACACAGTACACAGAACACAGTACACAGTGCACAGCACACATAACACAGTACACAGAACACAGTATACAGTACACAGTGCACAGCACACAGAAGACAGAGCACAGTACACAGAACACAGTAAACAGAACACAGAACACAGTACACATAACAAAGATCATAGTACACAGAACACAGTACACAGTACAGAGTACACAGTTCACAGAACACAGTACACAGACCACAGTACACAGATCGCTGTACACAGTACACCGGACACAGTACACTGAAGACAGAACACAGTACACAGAACACAATACACAGTACTCAGAACACAGTACAATGTAGACAGAACACAGAACGCAGTACACAGTAGACAGTACACAGAACACAGTACACAGAACACAGAACACAATACACAGTACACAGTACACAGAACACAGCACACAGAACACAGAACACAATACACAGAACACAGTACACAGTACACAGTACACAGAACACAGTACACATAAATCAGAACACACTACACAGAACACAGTACACAGAACACAGAACACAGTACACAGTTGACAGTACACAGAACACAGTACACAGAGCACAGTATACAGTACACAGAACACAATACATAAAACACAGTACACAGTACACAGAACACTGAACACAGCACACAGTACAGAGTAAACAGTACACAGAACAGAGCCCACATTACACACTACACAGTACACAGTACACAGAACATATTACACAGTACACAGAGCACAGTACACAGTACACATACCACAGTACACAGAACACAGAACACAATACACTGAACACAGCACACAGTGCACAGTACCCAGAACACAGTGCACAGAACAGTACACAGTACACAGAACACAGTACACAGCACAAAGTACACCAAACACAGTACACTGATCACAGTACACAGTACGCATAACGCAGTACACAGTACACATAACACAGTACACTGAGAACTGTACACAGTACACAGAACACAGTACACTGTACATAGAGCACAGTACACAGAACACAGTACACAGAACACAGTACACAGTACAGAGGACACAGTACAGAGTGCACAGAGCACAGTACACAGAACACATAACACAGTTCACAGTACACAGAACACAGTACATAGAACACAGTACACATAAATTAGAAATCAGTACACAGAACACAGTACACAGAATACAGAACACAGTACACAGAGCACAGTACACAGAATACAGAACACAGTACACAGAACACAGTACACAGTACACAGAGCACAATACACAGAACAAAGAACACAGTTCACAGAACACAGTAAACAGTACACAGAACACAGAACACTTTACAGAAAACACAACACAGAACTCAGTACACAGAACACAACACACATTAAACACTACACAGAACAGAATACACAGAATACAGAACACAGTACACAGAGCACAGTACACAGTACACAGAATACAGAACACAGTACACAGAATTCAGAACACAGTACAAAGAGCACAGTACACAGTACACAGAACACAGTTCACAGTACACAGAACACAGAACATAGTACACAGAACACAGTACGCAGCACACAGTACAGAGTACACAGTACAGAGTACACAGTACACAGAACACAGAACAGTAAACAGAACACAGAACACAGTACACTGAACACGGAATGCAGTACACAGTACATAGCACGCACTACACATTACACAGAACACAGAACACAGTACACAGAACATAGTACAAAGTACTCAGAACACAGTACAAAGTATACAGAACACTGTACACAGAACTCAGAACACAGGACACAGAACTCAGTACAAAGAACACTGTACACAGAACACAGTACAGAGTACACAGTACACAGTACACAGAACACTGTACACAGTACAGAGGACACAGTACACAATACACTAAATCAGACCACAGTACGCAGAACACAGTACACAGTACACAGAACAAAGAACACAATACAGAACACAGAACCCAGAACACAGTACACAGAACACAGCACACATTACACACTACACAGAACAGAGTACACAGAACAATACACAGTACACAGAACACAGTACACAGTACACTGATCACGGTACACAGATCACAGTACAGAGTACACAGTACACAGAACACAGTACACATAACACAGTACACAGACCACAGTACACAGAAAACAGAACAAATTACACCAAAGAAAGTACGCAGATCACAGTACACAGTACACGATACACATAACACAGTACACAGTACACATAACACAGTACACAGAGCACAGTACACATTACACAGAACATAGTACACAGTACATAGAAGACAGTACACAGAACACAGTACACATAACTCAGTACACAGTACACAGAACACAGTACACAGTACACATAACAAAGAACATAGTACTCAGAACACAGTACACAGTACACAGAACACAGAACACAGCACACACAACACAGTCGACAGTACACAGAACACAGCAGACAGAACACAGTACACAGAACTCAGTACACAGTACACAGAAAACAGTACACAGTACAGAATACACAGCACAGAGTTCACAGAACACAGTACACAGAACACAGAACACAGTACACAGATCGCTGTACACAGTACAGAGTTCACAATACAAAGAACACAGTACACAGAACATAGCACACAGTACACAGAACACAGTACACAGTACACAGAACACAGTACACAGAACACAGTACATAGAACACAGAACGCAGCACACAGTACACAGAACACAGAACACAGAACACAGTTCACAGAACTCAGTACACAGAACACAGTACACAGTACACAGAGCAGAGTACACATAAATAAGAACACATTGCACAGAACACAGCACACAGTACACAGAACACAGTACATAGTACACAGAACACAGTACAGAGTACACTGATCACGGTACACAGATCACAGTACAGAGTACACAGTACACAGAACACAGCACACAGTACACAGAACACTACATACTACACAGAACATAGAACAGAGTGCATGGAACACAGTGCACAGAACACATTACACAGAGCACAGAACACTGTACACTGTACAGAGTACACATAACACAGTACACAGTGCACAGCCCTCAGAACATAGCACACAGTACACAGAACACAGAACACAGTACACCTACACAGAACACAGTACACAGAACACTGCACACAGTACACAGAACACAGAACACAGTACACAGAACACAGTACACAGTACACATAATGCAGAACCCAGTACGCAGAACACAGAACACAGCACACAGTACAGAGTACACAGTACACAGAACACAGTACACAGAACACAGAACAGTAAACAGAACACAGAACACAGTACACTGAACACAGAATGCAGTACACAGTACATAGCACGCACTACACATTACACAGTACACAGAACACAGTACACAGAACACAGTACAAAATACTCAGAACACAGTACAAAGTATACAGAACACTGTACACAGAACACAGCACACAGTACACAGAACTCAGAACACAGTACACAGAACTCAGTACACAGTACACAATACACAGAACAAAGAACACAATACAGAACACAGAACCCAGAACACAGTACACAGAACACAGCACACATTACACACCACACAGAACAGAGTACACAGAACAATACACAGTACAAAGAACACAGTACACAGTACACAGAAAACAGTACTCAGTACACAGAACACAGTACACAGTACACTGATCACGGTACACAGATCACAATACAGAGTACACAGTACACAGAACACAGCACGCAGTACACAGAACACAGTACACAGTACACAGAACATAGTACAGAGTGCATGGAACACAGTACACAGAACACAGTACACAGAGCACAGAACACTGTACACTGTACAGAGTACACATAACACAGTGCACAGCCCTCAGAACATAGCACACAGTACACAGAACACAGAACACAGTACACCTACACAGAACACAGTACACAGAACACTGCACACATTACACAGAACACAGAACACAGTACACAGAACACAGTACGCAGCACACAGTACAGAGTACACAGTACAGAGTACACAGTACACAGAACACAGAACAGTAAACAGAACACTGCACACAGAACACAGAACACAGAACACAGTACACAGAACACAGTACGCAGCACACAGTACAGAGTACACAGTACAGAGTACACAGTACACAGAACACAGAACAGTAAACAGAACACAGAACACAGTACACTGAACACAGAATGCAGTACACGGTACATAGCACGCACTACACATTACACAGAACACAGAACACAGTACACAGAACACAGTACAAAGTACTCAGAACACAGTACAAAGTATACAGAACACTGTACACAGAGCACAGCACACAGTACACAGAACTCAGAACACAGTACACAGAACTCAGTACAAAGAACACTGTACACAGAACACAGTACAGAGTACACAGTACACAGTACACAGAACACTGTACACAGTACAGAGGACAGAGTACACAGTACACTAAATCAGACCACAGTACGCAGAACACAGTACACAGTACACAGAACAAAGAACACAATACAGAACACAGAACCCAGAACACAGTACACAGAACACAGCACACATTACACACTACACAGAACAGAGTACACAGAACAATACACAGAACACAGTACACAGTACACTGATCACGGTACACAGATCACAGTACAGAGTACAGAGTACACAGAACACAGTACACAGTACACATAACACAGTACACAGACCACAGTACACAGAAAACAGAACAAATTACACCAAAGAAAGTACGCAGATCACAGTACACAGTACACGATACACATAACACAGTACACAGTACACATAACACAGTACACAGAGCACAGTACACAGTACACAGAACATAGTTCACAGTACATAGAAGACAGTACACAGAACACAGTACACATAACTCAGTACACAGTACACAGAACACAGAACACAGCACACACAACACAGTTGACAGTACACAGATCACAGAACACAGAACACAGTGCACAGAACACAGCACACAGTACACAGAACACAGCAGACAGAACACAGTACACAGAACTCAGTACACAGTACACAGAAAACAGTACACAGTACAGAATACACAGTACAGAGTTCACAGAACACAGTACACAGAACACAGAACACAGTACACAGATCGCTGTACACAGTACAGAGTTCACAATACAAAGAACACAGTACACAGAACACAGATCGCTGTACAGAGTACACAGATCACAGTACACAGAACACAGTACACAGAACACAGAACACAGTACACAGTACACAGAACACAGAACACAGTACACAGAACACAGTACACAGTACAGAGTACACTGTACACAGAGCACAGTACACAAAAATCAGAAAACAGCATACAGAACACAGTACACAGAACACAGAACACAGTACACAGATCGCTGTATACAGTACTGAGAAAACAGTACAAAGAACACAATACACAGTACACAGATCGCTATACACAGTACACAGAACACAGTACACAGTACACAGAAAACAGAACAAATTACACCAAAGAAAGTAAGCAGATCATAGTACACAGTACACAGTACACATAACACAGTACACAGTATACATAACACAGTACACAGAGCACAGTACACAGTACACAGAACATAGTACACAGTACATAGAAGACAGTACACAGAACACATACACATAACTCAGTACACAGTACACAGAACACAGTACACAGTACACATAACAAAGAACATAGTGCACAGAACACAGTACACAGTACACAGAACACAGTACACAGAATGAAGAACACAGCACACACAACACAGTCGACAGTACACAGATCACAGAACACAGAACACAGTGCACAGAACACAGTACACAGTACACAGAACACAGTACACAGAACACAGTACACAGAACACAGTACACAGAACTCAGTACACAGTACACAGAAAACAGTACGCAGTACAGAGTACACAGTACAGAGTTCACAGAACACAGTACACAGAACACAGTACACAGATCGCTGTACACAGTACAGAGTTCACAGTACAAAGAACACAGTACACAGTACACAGATCGCTGTACACAGTACACAGATCACAGTACACAGAACACAGTACACAGAACACAGTAAACAGTACACTGATCACGGTCCACAGATCACAGTACAGAGTACACAGTACACAGAACACAGTACACAGTACACATAACACAGTACACAGACCACAGTACACAGAAAACAGAACAAATTACACCAAAGAAAGTACGCAGATCACAGTACACAGTACACGGTACACATAACACAGTACACAGTACACATAACACAGTACACAGAGCACAGTACACAGTGCACAGTACACAGTACACAGAACACAGAACACAGTACACAGAACACAGTACACAGTACAGAGTACATTGTACACAGAGCACAGTACACATAAATCAGAACACAGCATACAGAACACAGTACACAGAACACAGAACACAGTACACAGATCGCTGTACACAGTACAGAGTTCACAGTACAAAGAACACTGTACACAGTACACAGATCGCTGCACACAGTACACAGAACACAGTACACAGAACACAGTACACAGTGCACAGTACACAGAACACAGAACACAGTACAAAGTACAGAGTACACTGTACACAGTACACAGAGCACAGTACACATAAATCAGAACACAGCATACAGAACACAGAACACAGTACACAGAACACAGTACAAAGTATACAGAATACAGTACACTGAACACAGTACACAGAACACATACACAGTACACAGAACACAGTACACAATACATAGAACACAGTACATAGAACACAGTACACAATACACAGAACACAGTACACAGAACACAGAACACAGTACACAGTACACAGAACACAGTACACAGTACACAGAACACAGAACACAGTACACAGAACACAGTACACAGAACACAGTACACAGTACAGAGTACACTGTACACAGAGCACAGTACACATAAATCAGAACACAGCATACAGAACACAGTACACAGTACAAAGTATACAGAATACATTACACAGAACACCATACACAGTACACAGAATACAGTACACAATACACAGAACACAGTACACAGAACACCGTACACAATACACAGAACATAGTACACAGTACACAGAACACTGCACACAGTACACAGAACACAGTACACAGTATGCAGAACTCAGTACACAGTACACAGAACACAGTACACAGTGCACAGCACACATAACACAGTACACAGAACACAGTATACAGTACACAGTGCACAGCACACAGAAGACATAGCACAGTACACAGAACACAGTAAACAGAACACAGAACACAGTACACGCAACACAGTCGACAGTACACAGATCACAGAACACAGTCCACAGAACACAGTACACAGTACAGATTACACAGTACACAGAGCACAGTACACAGAGCACAGAGCACAGTTCACAGAACACAGTACACCGAACACAGAACACAGTACACATTACACAGAACACAGTACACTGTACACAGAACACAGAACACAGTACACAGTACACAAAACACAGCATACAGCACACAGTACACAGAACACAGTACGCAGAACACAGTACACAGTACACAGAACACTGTACAAAGAACACAGTACACAGAACACAGTACGCAGAAAACAGTACACAGTATCCAGTACACAGAACATGGTACACAGTGCCGAGATCACAAAACACAGTACACAGCACACAGTACACAGTACACCGTACACAGTACACTGTACACAGAACACAGTACACTGAACACAGAACACAATACACAGAATACAGTACACAGTACACAGAAAACAGTACACAGAACACAGAACCCAGTACACAGAACACAGTACACAGAACACAGCACACAGTACACAGAACACAGTACACAGAACACAGTACACAGTACACAGAACAGAGAACACAGTACACAGAACACTGTAGACAGAACACATAACATAGAACACAGTAAACAGAACACAGAACACAGTACACAGTAAACAGTGCAGAGTACACAGAACAGAGTACACAGAACACAGAACACAGTACACAGTACACTTAACAAAGTATCCAGTACACAGAACACAGTACACAAAACACAGTACACAGCACACAGTACACAGAACTCAGTACACAGTACACAGAACACGGTACACAGTACATAGTTCACAGTACACAGTACACAGAACACAGTACAGAACACAGTACACAGTACAGATTACACAGTACACAGAGCACAGTACACAGGACATAGAACACAATACACAGTACACAGTACACATAACACAGTACACAATACATAGAACACAGAACACAGTACAGAGTACAAAGAACTCTGTATAAAGAACACAGTACACAGAAAACAGTACACAGTACCCAGTATACAGAACATAGTACACAGTACACAGAACAAAGAACTCAGAACACAGTACACCGAACACAGAACACAGAACACAGTACACAGAACACAGTGCACAGTACACGTTATACAGAACACAGTACACAGAACACAGTACACAGAAGACAGAACACAGAACACAGTACACAGTACACAGAACACAGAACACAGTACACAGCACACAGAACACATACACAGAACACAGAACACAGTACACAGTACACAGTACACAGAACACAGTACACAGAACACAGTACACAGTACACAGAACACAGAACACAGAACACAGAACACAGTACACAGTACACAGAACACAATACATAAAACACAGTACACAGTACACAGAACACTGAACACAGCACACAGTACAGAGTAAACAGTACACAGAACAGAGCCCACATTACACACTACACAGTACACAGTACACAGAACATATTACACAGTACACAGAGCACAGTACACAGTACACATACCACAGTACACAGAACACAGAACACAATACACTGAACACAGCACACAGTGCACAGTACCCAGAACACAGTGCACAGAACAGTACACAGTACACAGAACACAGTACACAGCACAAAGTACACCAAACACAGTACACTGATCACAGTACACAGTACGCATAACGCAGTACACAGTACACATAACACAGTACACTGAGAACTGTACACAGTACACAGAACACAGTACACTGTACATAGAGCACAGTACACAGAACACAGTACACAGAACACAGTACACAGTACAGAGGACACAGTACAGAGTGCACAGAGCACAGTACACAGAACACATAACACAGTTCACAGTACACAGAACACAGTACATAGAACACAGTACACATAAATTAGAAATCAGTACACAGAACACAGTACACAGAATACAGAACACAGTACACAGAGCACAGTACACAGAATACAGAACACAGTACACAGAACACAGTACACAGTACACAGAGCACAATACACAGAACAAAGAACACAGTTCACAGAACACAGTAAACAGTACACAGAACACAGAACACTTTACAGAAAACACAACACAGAACTCAGTACACAGAACACAACACACATTAAACACTACACAGAACAGAATACACAGAATACAGAACACAGTACACAGAGCACAGTACACAGTACACAGAATACAGAACACAGTACACAGAATTCAGAACACAGTACAAAGAGCACAGTACACAGTACACAGAACACAGTTCACAGTACACAGAACACAGAACATAGTACACAGAACACAGTACGCAGCACACAGTACAGAGTACACAGTACAGAGTACACAGTACACAGAACACAGAACAGTAAACAGAACACAGTACACTGAACACGGAATGCAGTACACAGTACATAGCACGCACTACACATTACACAGAACACAGAACACAGTACACAGAACATAGTACAAAGTACTCAGAACACAGTACAAAGTATACAAAACACTGTACACAGAACTCAGAACACAGGACACAGAACTCAGTACAAAGAACACTGTACACAGAACACAGTACAGAGTACACAGTACACAGTACACAGAACACTGTACACAGTACAGAGGACACAGTACACAATACACTAAATCAGACCACAGTACGCAGAACACAGTACACAGTACACAGAACAAAGAACACAATACAGAACACAGAACCCAGAACACAGTACACAGAACACAGCACACATTACACACTACACAGAACAGAGTACACAGAACAATACACAGTACACAGAACACAGTACACAGTACACTGATCACGGTACACAGATCACAGTACAGAGTACACAGTACACAGAACACAGTACACATAACACAGTACACAGACCACAGTACACAGAAAACAGAACAAATTACACCAAAGAAAGTACGCAGATCACAGTACACAGTACACGATACACATAACACAGTACACAGTACACATAACACAGTACACAGAGCACAGTACACATTACACAGAACATAGTACACAGTACATAGAAGACAGTACACAGAACACAGTACACATAACTCAGTACACAGTACACAGAACACAGTACACAGTACACATAACAAAGAACATAGTACTCAGAACACAGTACACAGTACACAGAACACAGAACACAGCACACACAACACAGTCGACAGTACACAGAACACAGCAGACAGAACACAGTACACAGAACTCAGTACACAGTACACAGAAAACAGTACACAGTACAGAATACACAGCACAGAGTTCACAGAACACAGTACACAGAACACAGAACACAGTACACAGATCGCTGTACACAGTACAGAGTTCACAATACAAAGAACACAGTACACAGAACATAGCACACAGTACACAGAACACAGTACACAGTACACAGAACACAGTACACAGAACACAGTACATAGAACACAGAACGCAGCACACAGTACACAGAACACAGAACACAGTACACAGAACACAGTTCACAGAACTCAGTACACAGAACACAGTACACAGTACACAGAGCAGAGTACACATAAATAAGAACACATTGCACAGAACACAGCACACAGTACACAGAACACAGTACATAGTACACAGAACACAGTACAGAATACACTGATCACGGTACACAGATCACAGTACAGAGTACACAGTACACAGAACACAGCACACAGTACACAGAACACTACATACTACACAGAACATAGAACAGAGTGCATGGAACACAGTGCACAGAACACATTACACAGAGCACAGAACACTGTACACTGTACAGAGTACACATAACACAGTACACAGTGCACAGCCCTCAGAACATAGCACACAGTACACAGAACACAGAACACAGTACACCTACACAGAACACAGTACACAGAACACTGCACACAGTACACAGAACACAGAACACAGTACACAGAACACAGTACACAGTACACATAATGCAGAACCCAGTACGCAGAACACAGAACACAGCACACAGTACAGAGTACACAGTACACAGAACACAGTACACAGAACACAGAACAGTAAACAGAACACAGAACACAGTACACTGAACACAGAATGCAGTACACAGTACATAGCACGCACTACACATTACACAGTACACAGAACACAGTACACAGAACACAGTACAAAATACTCAGAACACAGTACAAAGTATACAGAACACTGTACACAGAACACAGCACACAGTACACAGAACTCAGAACACAGGACACAGAACTCAGTACAAAGAACACTGTACACAGAACACAGTACAGAGTACACAGTACACAGTACACAGAACACTGTACACAGTACAGAGGACACAGTACACAATACACTAAATCAGACCACAGTACGCAGAACACAGTACACAGTACACAGAACAAAGAACACAATACAGAACACAGAACCCAGAACACAGTACACAGAACACAGAACACTTTACAGAAAACACAACACAGAACTCAGTACACAGAACACAACACACATTAAACACTACACAGAACAGAATACACAGAATACAGAACACAGTACACAGAGCACAGTACACAGTACACAGAATACAGAACACAGTACACAGAATTCAGAACACAGTACAAAGAGCACAGTACACAGTACACAGAACACAGTTCACAGTACACAGAACACAGAACATAGTACACAGAACACAGTACGCAGCACACAGTACAGAGTACACAGTACAGAGTACACAGTACACAGAACACAGAACAGTAAACAGAACACAGTACACTGAACACGGAATGCAGTACACAGTACATAGCACGCACTACACATTACACAGAACACAGAACACAGTACACAGAACATAGTACAAAGTACTCAGAACACAGTACAAAGTATACAAAACACTGTACACAGAACTCAGAACACAGGACACAGAACTCAGTACAAAGAACACTGTACACAGAACACAGTACAGAGTACACAGTACACAGTACACAGAACACTGTACACAGTACAGAGGACACAGTACACAATACACTAAATCAGACCACAGTACGCAGAACACAGTACACAGTACACAGAACAAAGAACACAATACAGAACACAGAACCCAGAACACAGTACACAGAACACAGCACACATTACACACTACACAGAACAGAGTACACAGAACAATACACAGTACACAGAACACAGTACACAGTACACTGATCACGGTACACAGATCACAGTACAGAGTACACAGTACACAGAACACAGTACACATAACACAGTACACAGACCACAGTACACAGAAAACAGAACAAATTACACCAAAGAAAGTACGCAGATCACAGTACACAGTACACGATACACATAACACAGTACACAGTACACATAACACAGTACACAGAGCACAGTACACATTACACAGAACATAGTACACAGTACATAGAAGACAGTACACAGAACACAGTACACATAACTCAGTACACAGTACACAGAACACAGTACACAGTACACATAACAAAGAACATAGTACTCAGAACACAGTACACAGTACACAGAACACAGAACACAGCACACACAACACAGTCGACAGTACACAGAACACAGCAGACAGAACACAGTACACAGAACTCAGTACACAGTACACAGAAAACAGTACACAGTACAGAATACACAGCACAGAGTTCACAGAACACAGTACACAGAACACAGAACACAGTACACAGATCGCTGTACACAGTACAGAGTTCACAATACAAAGAACACAGTACACAGAACATAGCACACAGTACACAGAACACAGTACACAGTACACAGAACACAGTACACAGAACACAGTACATAGAACACAGAACGCAGCACACAGTACACAGAACACAGAACACAGTACACAGAACACAGTTCACAGAACTCAGTACACAGAACACAGTACACAGTACACAGAGCAGAGTACACATAAATAAGAACACATTGCACAGAACACAGCACACAGTACACAGAACACAGTACATAGTACACAGAACACAGTACAGAATACACTGATCACGGTACACAGATCACAGTACAGAGTACACAGTACACAGAACACAGCACACAGTACACAGAACACTACATACTACACAGAACATAGAACAGAGTGCATGGAACACAGTGCACAGAACACATTACACAGAGCACAGAACACTGTACACTGTACAGAGTACACATAACACAGTACACAGTGCACAGCCCTCAGAACATAGCACACAGTACACAGAACACAGAACACAGTACACCTACACAGAACACAGTACACAGAACACTGCACACAGTACACAGAACACAGAACACAGTACACAGAACACAGTACACAGTACACATAATGCAGAACCCAGTACGCAGAACACAGAACACAGCACACAGTACAGAGTACACAGTACACAGAACACAGTACACAGAACACAGAACAGTAAACAGAACACAGAACACAGTACACTGAACACAGAATGCAGTACACAGTACATAGCACGCACTACACATTACACAGTACACAGAACACAGTACACAGAACACAGTACAAAATACTCAGAACACAGTACAAAGTATACAGAACACTGTACACAGAACACAGCACACAGTACACAGAACTCAGAACACAGTACACAGAACTCAGTACACAGTACACAATACACAGAACAAAGAACACAATACAGAACACAGAACCCAGAACACAGTACACAGAACACAGCACACATTACACACCACACAGAACAGAGTACACAGAACAATACACAGTACAAAGAACACAGTACACAGTACACAGAAAACAGTACTCAGTACACAGAACACAGTACACAGTACACTGATCACGGTACACAGATCACAATACAGAGTACACAGTACACAGAACACAGCACGCAGTACACAGAACACAGTACACAGTACACAGAACATAGTACAGAGTGCATGGAACACAGTACACAGAACACAGTACACAGAGCACAGAACACTGTACACTGTACAGAGTACACATAACACAGTGCACAGCCCTCAGAACATAGCACACAGTACACAGAACACAGAACACAGTACACCTACACAGAACACAGTACACAGAACACTGCACACATTACACAGAACACAGAACACAGTACACAGAACACAGTACGCAGCACACAGTACAGAGTACACAGTACAGAGTACACAGTACACAGAACACAGAACAGTAAACAGAACACTGCACACAGAACACAGAACACAGAACACAGTACACAGAACACAGTACGCAGCACACAGTACAGAGTACACAGTACAGAGTACACAGTACACAGAACACAGAACAGTAAACAGAACACAGAACACAGTACACTGAACACAGAATGCAGTACACGGTACATAGCACGCACTACACATTACACAGAACACAGAACACAGTACACAGAACACAGTACAAAGTACTCAGAACACAGTACAAAGTATACAGAACACTGTACACAGAGCACAGCACACAGTACACAGAACACAGGACACAGTACACAGAACTCAGTACAAAGAACACTGTACACAGAACACAGTACAGAGTACACAGTACACAGTACACAGAACACTGTACACAGTACAGAGGACAGAGTACACAGTACACTAAATCAGACCACAGTACGCAGAACACAGTACACAGTACACAGAACAAAGAACACAATACAGAACACAGAACCCAGAACACAGTACACAGAACACAGCACACATTACACACTACACAGAACAGAGTACACAGAACAATACACAGAACACAGTACACAGTACACTGATCACGGTACACAGATCACAGTACAGAGTACAGTGTACACAGAACACAGTACACAGTACACATAACACAGTACACAGACCACAGTACACAGAAAACAGAACAAATTACACCAAAGAAAGTACGCAGATCACAGTACACAGTACACGATACACATAACACAGTACACAGTACACATAACACAGTACACAGAGCACAGTACACAGTACACAGAACATAGTTCACAGTACATAGAAGACAGTACACAGAACACAGTACACATAACTCAGTACACAGTACACAGAACACAGAACACAGCACACACAACACAGTTGACAGTACACAGATCACAGAACACAGAACACAGTGCACAGAACACAGCACACAGTACACAGAACACAGCAGACAGAACACAGTACACAGAACTCAGTACACAGTACACAGAAAACAGTACACAGTACAGAATACACAGTACAGAGTTCACAGAACACAGTACACAGAACACAGAACACAGTACACAGATCGCTGTACACAGTACAGAGTTCACAATACAAAGAACACAGTACACAGAACACAGATCGCTGTACAGAGTACACAGATCACAGTACACAGAACACAGTACACAGAACACAGAACACAGTACACAGTACACAGAACACAGAACACAGTACACAGAACACAGTACACAGTACAGAGTACACTGTACACAGAGCACAGTACACAAAAATCAGAAAACAGCATACAGAACACAGTACACAGTACACAGAACACAGTACACAGTACACTGATCACGGTACACAGATCACAATACAGAGTACACAGTACACAGAACACAGCACGCAGTACACAGAACACAGTACACAGTACACAGAACATAGTACAGAGTGCATGGAACACAGTACACAGAACACAGTACACAGAGCACAGAACACTGTACACTGTACAGAGTACACATAACACAGTGCACAGCCCTCAGAACATAGCACACAGTACACAGAACACAGAACACAGTACACCTACACAGAACACAGTACACAGAACACTGCACACATTACACAGAACACAGAACACAGTACACAGAACACAGTACGCAGCACACAGTACAGAGTACACAGTACAGAGTACACAGTACACAGAACACAGAACAGTAAACAGAACACTGCACACAGAACACAGAACACAGAACACAGTACACAGAACACAGTACACAGCACACAGTACAGAGTACACAGTACAGAGTACACAGTACACAGAACACAGAACAGTAAACAGAACACAGAACACAGTACACTGAACACAGAATGCAGTACACGGTACATAGCACGCACTACACATTACACAGAACACAGAACACAGTATACAGAACACAGTACAAAGTACTCAGAACACAGTACAAAGTATACAGAACACTGTACACAGAGCACAGCACACAGTACACAGCACTCAGAACACAGTACACAGAACTCAGTACAAAGAACACTGTACACAGAACACAGTACAGAGTACACAGTACACAGTACACAGAACACTGTACACAGTACAGAGGACAGAGTACACAGTACACTAAATCAGACCACAGTACGCAGAACACAGTACACAGTACACAGAACAAAGAACACAATACAGAACACAGAACCCAGAACACAGTACACAGAACACAGCACACATTACACACTACACAGAACAGAGTACACAGAACAATACACAGAACACAGTACACAGTACACTGATCACGGTACACAGATCACAGTACAGAGTACAGAGTACACAGAACACAGTACACAGTACACATAACACAGTACACAGACCACAGTACACAGAAAACAGAACAAATTACACCAAAGAAAGTACGCAGATCACAGTACACAGTACACGATACACATAACACAGTACACAGTACACATAACACAGTACACAGAGCACAGTACACAGTACACAGAACATAGTTCACAGTACATAGAAGACAGTACACAGAACACAGTACACATAACTCAGTACACAGTACACAGAACACAGAACACAGCACACACAACACAGTTGACAGTACACAGATCACAGAACACAGAACACAGTGCACAGAACACAGCACACAGTACACAGAACACAGCAGACAGAACACAGTACACAGAACTCAGTACACAGTACACAGAAAACAGTACACAGTACAGAATACACAGTACAGAGTTCACAGAACACAGTACACAGAACACAGAACACAGTACACAGATCGCTGTACACAGTACAGAGTTCACAATACAAAGAACACAGTACACAGAACACAGATCGCTGTACAGAGTACACAGATCACAGTACACAGAACACAGTACACAGAACACAGAACACAGTACACAGTACACAGAACACAGAACACAAAAATCAGAAAACAGCATACAGAACACAGTACACAGAACACAGAACACAGTACACAGATCGCTGTATACAGTACTGAGAAAACAGTACAAAGAACACAATACACAGTACACAGATCGCTATACACAGTACACAGAACACAGTACACAGTACACAGAAAACAGAACAAATTACACCAAAGAAAGTAAGCAGATCATAGTACACAGTACACAGTACACATAACACAGGACACAGAGCACAGTACACAGTACACAGAACATAGTACACAGTACATAGAAGACAGTACACAGAACACAGTACACATAACTCAGTACACAGTACACAGAACACAGTACACAGTACACATAACAAAGAACATAGTGCACAGAACACAGTACACAGTACACAGAACACAGTACACAGAATGAAGAACACAGCACACACAACACAGTCGACAGTACACAGATCACAGAACACAGAACACAGTGCACAGAACACAGTACACAGTACACAGAACACAGTACACAGAACACAGTACACAGAACACAGTACACAGAACTCAGTACACAGTACACAGAAAACAGTACGCAGTACAGAGTACACAGTACAGAGTTCACAGAACACAGTACACAGAACACAGTACACAGATCGCTGTACACAGTACAGAGTTCACAGTACAAAGAACACAGTACACAGTACACAGATCGCTGTACACAGTACACAGATCACAGTACACAGAACACAGTACACAGAACACAGTAAACAGTACACTGATCACGGTCCACAGATCACAGTACAGAGTACACAGTACACAGAACACAGTACACAGTACACATAACACAGTACACAGACCACAGTACACAGAAAACAGAACAAATTACACCAAAGAAAGTACGCAGATCACAGTACACAGTACACGGTACACATAACACAGTACACAGTACACATAACACAGTACACAGAGCACAGTACACAGTGCACAGTACACAGTACACAGAACACAGAACACAGTACACAGAACACAGTACACAGTACAGAGTACATTGTACACAGAGCACAGTACACATAAATCAGAACACAGCATACAGAACACAGTACACAGAACACAGAACACAGTACACAGATCGCTGTACACAGTACAGAGTTCACAGTACAAAGAACACTGTACACAGTACACAGATCGCTGCACACAGTACACAGAACACAGTACACAGAACACAGTACACAGTGCACAGTACACAGAACACAGAACACAGTACAAAGTACAGAGTACACTGTACACAGTACACAGAGCACAGTACACATAAATCAGAACACAGCATACAGAACACAGAACACAGTACACAGAACACAGTACAAAGTATACAGAATACAGTACACTGAACACAGTACACAGAACACATACACAGTACACAGAACACAGTACACAATACATAGAACACAGTACATAGAACACAGTACACAATACACAGAACACAGTACACAGAACACAGAACACAGTACACAGTACACAGAACACAGTACACAGTACACAGAACACAGAACACAGTACACAGAACACAGTACACAGAACACAGTACACAGTACAGAGTACACTGTACACAGAGCACAGTACACATAAATCAGAACACAGCATACAGAACACAGTACACAGTACAAAGTATACAGAATACATTACACAGAACACCATACACAGTACACAGAATACAGTACACAATACACAGAACACAGTACACAGAACACCGTACACAATACACAGAACATAGTACACAGTACACAGAACACTGCACACAGTACACAGAACACAGTACACAGTATGCAGAACTCAGTACACAGTACACAGAACACAGTACACAGTGCACAGCACACATAACACAGTACACAGAACACAGTATACAGTACACAGTGCACAGCACACAGAAGACATAGCACAGTACACAGAACACAGTAAACAGAACACAGAACACAGTACACGCAACACAGTCGACAGTACACAGATCACAGAACACAGTCCACAGAACACAGTACACAGTACAGATTACACAGTACACAGAGCACAGTACACAGAGCACAGAGCACAGTTCACAGAACACAGTACACCGAACACAGAACACAGTACACATTACACAGAACACAGTACACTGTACACAGAACACAGAACACAGTACACAGTACACAAAACACAGCATACAGCACACAGTACACAGAACACAGTACGCAGAACACAGTACACAGTACACAGAACACTGTACAAAGAACACAGTACACAGAACACAGTACGCAGAAAACAGTACACAGTATCCAGTACACAGAACATGGTACACAGTGCCGAGATCACAAAACACAGTACACAGCACACAGTACACAGTACACCGTACACAGTACACTGTACACAGAACACAGTACACTGAACACAGAACACAATACACAGAATACAGTACACAGTACACAGAAAACAGTACACAGAACACAGAACCCAGTACACAGAACACAGTACACAGAACACAGCACACAGTACACAGAACTCAGAACACAGGACACAGAACTCAGTACAAAGAACACTGTACACAGAACACAGTACAGAGTACACAGTACACAGTACACAGAACACTGTACACAGTACAGAGGACACAGTACACAATACACTAAATCAGACCACAGTACGAAGAAAACAGTACACAGTACACAGAACAAAGAACACAATACAGAACACAGAACCCAGAACACAGTACACAGAACACAGCACACATTACACACTACACAGAACAGAGTACACAGAACAATACACAGTACACAGAACACAGTAAACAGTACACTGATCACGGTACACAGATCACAGTACAGAGTACACAGTACACAGAACACAGTACACATAACACAGTACACAGACCACAGTACACAGAAAACAGAACAAATTACACCAAAGAAAGTACGCAGATCACAGTACACAGTACACGATACACATAACACAGTACACAGTACACATAACACAGTACACAGAGCACAGTACACAGTACACAGAACATAGTACACAGTACATAGAAGACAGTACACAGAACACAGTACACATAACTCAGTACACAGTACACAGAACACAGTACACAGTACACATAACAAAGAACATAGTACTCAGAAAACAGTACACAGTACACAGAACACAGAACACAGCACACACAACACAGTCGACAGTACACAGATCACAGAACACAGAACACAGTGCACAGAACACAGTACACAGTACACAGAACACAGCAGACAGAACTCAGTACACAGAACACAGAACACAATACACAGAACACAGTACACAGAACTCAGTACACAGTACACAGAAAACAGTACACAGTACAGAATACACAGTACAGAGTTCACAGAACACAGTACACAGAACACAGAACACAGTACACAGATCGCTGTACACAGTACAGAGTTCACAATACAAAGAACACAGTACACAGAACACAGATCGCTGTACAGAGTACACAGATCACAGTACACAGAACACAGAACACAGTACACAGTACACAGTACACAGAACACAGTACACAGAACACAGTACACAGTACAGAGTACACTGTACACAGAGCACAGTACACATAAATCAGAAAACAGCATACAGAACACAGTACACAGAACACAGTACACAGATCGCTGTACACAGTACAGAGAGAACAGTACAAAGAACACAGTACACAGTACACAGATCGCTATACACAGAACACAGTACACAGAACACAGTACACAGTACACAGAAAACAGAACAAATTACACCAAAGAAAGTACGCAGATCATAGTACACAGTACACAGTACACATAACAAAGAACATAGTGCACAGAACACAGTACACAGAACACAGTACACAGAATGAAGAACACAGCACACACAACACAGTCGACAGTACACAGATCACAGAACACAGAACACAGTGCACAGAACACAGTACACAGTACACAGAACACAGTACACAGAACACAGTACACAGAACACAGTACACAGAAGTCAGTACACAGTACACAGAAAACATTACGCAGTACAGAGTACACAGTACAGAGTTCGCAGAACACAGTACACAGAACACAGAACACAGTACACAGATCGCTGTACACAGTACAGAGTTCACAGTACAAAGAACACAGTACACAGTACACAGATCGCTGTACACAGTACACAGATCACAGTACACAGATCACAGTACACAGAACACAGTACACAGAACACAGTAAACAGTACACTGATCACGGTACACAGATCACAGTACAGAGTACACAGTACACAGAACACAGTACACAGTACACATAACACAGTACACAGACCACAGTACACAGAAAACAGAACAAATTACACCAAAGAAAGTACGCAGATCACAGTACACAGTACACGGTACACATAACACAGTACACAGTACACATAACACAGTACACAGAGCACAGTACACAGTGCACAGTACACAGTACACAGAACACAGAACACAGTACACAGAACACAGTACACAGTACAGAGTACATTGTACACAGAGCACAGTACACATAAATCAGAACACAGCATACAGAACACAGTACACAGAACACAGTACACAGATCGCTGTACACAGTACAGAGTTCACAGTACAAAGATCGCTGTACACAGTACACAGATCGCTGTACACAGTACACAGAACACAGTACACAGAACACAGTACACAGTACACAGTACACAGAACACAGTACAAAGTACAGAGTACACTGTACACAGTACACAGAGCACAGTACACATAAATCAGAACACAGCATACAGAACACAGAACACAGTACACAGAACACAGTACAAAGTATACAGAATACAGTACACTGAACACAGTACACAGAACACATACACAGTACACAGAACACAGTACACAATACATAGAACACAGTACACAGAACACAGAACACAGTACACAGTACACAGAACACAGTACACAGTACACAGAACACAGAACACAGTACACAGAACACAGTACACAGAACACAGTACACAGTACAGAGTACACTGTACACAGAGCACAGTACACATAAATCAGAACACAGCATACAGAACACAGTACACAGAACACAGTACAAAGTATACAGAATACAGTACACTGAACACAGTACACAGAACACATACACAGTACACAGAACACAGTACACAATACATAGAACACAGTACACAGAACACAGAACACAGTACACAGTACACAGAACACAGTACACAGTACACAGAACACAGAACACAGTACACAGAACACAGTACACAGAACACAGTACACAGTACAGAGTACACTGTACACAGAGCACAGTACACATAAATCAGAACACAGCATACAGAACACAGTACACAGAACACAGTACACAGTACACAGTACAAAGTATACAGAATACAGTACACAGAACACCATACACAGTACACAGAATACAGTACACAATACACAGAACACAGTACACAGAACACCGTACACAATACACAGAACATAGTACACAGTACACAGAACACAGCACACAGTACACAGAACACAGTACACAGTATGCAGAACTCAGTACACAGTACACAGAACACAGTACAAGGTACACAGTACACAGTACACAGAACACAGTACACAGTGCACAGCACACATAACACAGTACACAGAACACAGTATACAGTACACAGTGCACAGCACACAGAAGACAGAGCACAGTACACAGAACACAGTAAACAGAACACAGAACACAGTACACATAACAAAGATCATAGTACACAGAACACAGTACACAGTACAGAGTACACAGTTCACAGAACACAGTACACAGACCACAGTACACAGATCGCTGTACACAGTACACCGGACACAGTACACTGAAGACAGAACACAGTACACAGAACACAATACACAGTACTCAGAACACAGTACAATGTAGACAGAACACAGAACGCAGTACACAGTAGACAGTACACAGAACACAGTACACAGAACACAGAACACAATACACAGTACACAGTACACAGAACACAGCACACAGAACACAGAACACAATACACAGAACACAGTACACAGTACACAGTACACAGAACACAGTACACATAAATCAGAACACACTACACAGAACACAGTACACAGAACACAGAACACAGTACACAGTTGACAGTACACAGAACACAGTACACAGAGCACAGTACACAGTACACAGAACACAATACATAAAACACAGTACACAGTACACAGAACACTGAACACAGCACACAGTACAGAGTAAACAGTACACAGAACAGAGCCCACATTACACACTACACAGTACACAGTACACAGAACATATTACACAGTACACAGAGCACAGTACACAGTACACATACCACAGTACACAGAACACAGAACACAATACACTGAACACAGCACACAGTGCACAGTACCCAGAACACAGTGCACAGAACAGTACACAGTACACAGAACACAGTACACAGCACAAAGTACACCAAACACAGTACACTGATCACAGTACACAGTACGCATAACGCAGTACACAGTACACATAACACAGTACACTGAGAACTGTACACAGTACACAGAACACAGTACACTGTACATAGAGCAACAGTACACAGAACACAGTACACAGAACACAGTACACAGTACAGAGGACACAGTACAGAGTGCACAGAGCACAGTACACAGAACACATAACACAGTTCACAGTACACAGAACACAGTACATAGAACACAGTACACATAAATTAGAAATCAGTACACAGAACACAGTACACAGAATACAGAACACAGTACACAGAGCACAGTACACAGAATACAGAACACAGTACACAGAACACAGTACACAGTACACAGAGCACAATACACAGAACAAAGAACACAGTTCACAGAACACAGTAAACAGTACACAGAACACAGAACACTTTACAGAAAACACAACACAGAACTCAGTACACAGAACACAACACACATTAAACACTACACAGAACAGAATACACAGAATACAGAACACAGTACACAGAATTCAGAACACAGTACAAAGAGCACAGTACACAGTACACAGAACACAGTTCACAGTACACAGAACACAGAACATAGTACACAGAACACAGTACGCAGCACACAGTACAGAGTACACAGTACAGAGTACACAGTACACAGAACACAGAACAGTAAACAGAACACAGTACACTGAACACGGAATGCAGTACACAGTACATAGCACGCACTACACATTACACAGAACACAGAACACAGTACACAGAACATAGTACAAAGTACTCAGAACACAGTACAAAGTATACAGAACACTGTACACAGAACTCAGAACACAGGACACAGAACTCAGTACAAAGAACACTGTACACAGAACACAGTACAGAGTACACAGTACACAGTACACAGAACACTGTACACAGTACAGAGGACACAGTACACAATACACTAAATCAGACCACAGTACGCAGAACACAGTACACAGTACACAGAACAAAGAACACAATACAGAACACAGAACCCAGAACACAGTACACAGAACACAGCACACATTACACACTACACAGAACAGAGTACACAGAACAATACACAGTACACAGAACACAGTACACAGTACACTGATCACGGTACACAGATCACAGTACAGAGTACACAGTACACAGAACACAGTACACATAACACAGTACACAGACCACAGTACACAGAAAACAGAACAAATTACACCAAAGAAAGTACGCAGATCACAGTACACAGTACACGATACACATAACACAGTACACAGTACACATAACACAGTACACAGAGCACAGTACACATTACACAGAACATAGTACACAGTACATAGAAGACAGTACACAGAACACAGTACACATAACTCAGTACACAGTACACAGAACACAGTACACAGTACACATAACAAAGAACATAGTACTCAGAACACAGTACACAGTACACAGAACACAGAACACAGCACACACAACACAGTCGACAGTACACAGAACACAGCAGACAGAACACAGTACACAGAACTCAGTACACAGTACACAGAAAACAGTACACAGTACAGAATACACAGCACAGAGTTCACAGAACACAGTACACAGAACACAGAACACAGTACACAGATCGCTGTACACAGTACAGAGTTCACAATACAAAGAACACAGTACACAGAACATAGCACACAGTACACAGAACACAGTACACAGTACACAGAACACAGTACACAGAACACAGTACATAGAACACAGAACGCAGCACACAGTACACAGAACACAGAACACAGTACACAGAACACAGTTCACAGAACTCAGTACACAGAACACAGTACACAGTACACAGAGCAGAGTACACATAAATAAGAACACATTGCACAGAACACAGCACACAGTACACAGAACACAGTACATAGTACACAGAACACAGTACAGAGTACACTGATCACGGTACACAGATCACAGTACAGAGTACACAGTACACAGAACACAGCACACAGTACACAGAACACTACATACTACACAGAACATAGAACAGAGTGCATGGAACACAGTGCACAGAACACATTACACAGAGCACAGAACACTGTACACTGTACAGAGTACACATAACACAGTACACAGTGCACAGCCCTCAGAACATAGCACACAGTACACAGAACACAGAACACAGTACACCTACACAGAACACAGTACACAGAACACAGAACACAGTACACAGAACACAGTACACAGTACACATAATGCAGAACCCAGTACGCAGAACACAGAACACAGCACACAGTACAGAGTACACAGTACACAGAACACAGTACACAGAACACAGAACAGTAAACAGAACACAGAACACAGTACACTGAACACAGAATGCAGTACACAGTACATAGCACGCACTACACATTACACAGTACACAGAACACAGTACACAGAACACAGTACAAAATACTCAGAACACAGTACAAAGTATACAGAACACTGTACACAGAACACAGCACACAGTACACAGAACTCAGAACACAGTACACAGAACTCAGTACACAGTACACAATACACAGAACAAAGAACACAATACAGAACACAGAACCCAGAACACAGTACACAGAACACAGCACACATTACACACCACACAGAACAGAGTACACAGAACAATACACAGTACAAAGAACACAGTACACAGTACACAGAAAACAGTACTCAGTACACAGAACACAGTACACAGTACACTGATCACGGTACACAGATCACAATACAGAGTACACAGTACACAGAACACAGCACGCAGTACACAGAACACAGTACACAGTACACAGAACATAGTACAGAGTGCATGGAACACAGTACACAGAACACAGTACACAGAGCACAGAACACTGTACACTGTACAGAGTACACATAACACAGTGCACAGCCCTCAGAACATAGCACACAGTACACAGAACACAGAACACAGTACACCTACACAGAACACAGTACACAGAACACTGCACACATTACACAGAACACAGAACACAGTACACAGAACACAGTACGCAGCACACAGTACAGAGTACACAGTACAGAGTACACAGTACACAGAACACAGAACAGTAAACAGAACACTGCACACAGAACACAGAACACAGAACACAGTACACAGAACACAGTACGCAGCACACAGTACAGAGTACACAGTACAGAGTACACAGTACACAGAACACAGAACAGTAAACAGAACACAGAACACAGTACACTGAACACAGAATGCAGTACACGGTACATAGCACGCACTACACATTACACAGAACACAGAACACAGTACACAGAACACAGTACAAAGTACTCAGAACACAGTACAAAGTATACAGAACACTGTACACAGAGCACAGCACACAGTACACAGAACTCAGAACACAGTACACAGAACTCAGTACAAAGAACACTGTACACAGAACACAGTACAGAGTACACAGTACACAGTACACAGAACACTGTACACAGTACAGAGGACAGAGTACACAGTACACTAAATCAGACCACAGTACGCAGAACACAGTACACAGTACACAGAACAAAGAACACAATACAGAACACAGAACCCAGAACACAGTACACAGAACACAGCACACATTACACACTACACAGAACAGAGTACACAGAACAATACACAGAACACAGTACACAGTACACTGATCACGGTACACAGATCACAGTACAGAGTACAGAGTACACAGAACACAGTACACAGTACACATAACACAGTACACAGACCACAGTACACAGAAAACAGAACAAATTACACCAAAGAAAGTACGCAGATCACAGTACACAGTACACGATACACATAACACAGTACACAGTACACATAACACAGTACACAGAGCACAGTACACAGTACACAGAACATAGTTCACAGTACATAGAAGACAGTACACAGAACACAGTACACATAACTCAGTACACAGTACACAGAACACAGCACACACAACACAGTTGACAGTACACAGATCACAGAACACAGAACACAGTGCACAGAACACAGCACACAGTACACAGAACACAGCAGACAGAACACAGTACACAGAACTCAGTACACAGTACACAGAAAACAGTACACAGTACAGAATACACAGTACAGAGTTCACAGAACACAGTACACAGAACACAGAACACAGTACACAGATCGCTGTACACAGTACAGAGTTCACAATACAAAGAACACAGTACACAGAACACAGATCGCTGTACAGAGTACACAGATCACAGTACACAGAACACAGTACACAGAACACAGAACACAGTACACAGTACACAGAACACAGAACACAGTACACAGAACACAGTACACAGTACAGAGTACACTGTACACAGAGCACAGTACACAAAAATCAAAAAACAGCATACAGAACACAGTACACAGAACACAGAACACAGTACACAGATCGCTGTATACAGTACTGAGAAAACAGTACAAAGAACACAATACACAGTACACAGATCGCTATACACAGTACACAGAACACAGTACACAGTACACAGAAAACAGAACAAATTACACCAAAGAAAGTAAGCAGATCATAGTACACAGTACACAGTACACATAACACAGTACACAGTATACATAACACAGTACACAGAGCACAGTACACAGTACACAGAACATAGTACACAGTACATAGAAGACAGTACACAGAACACATACACATAACTCAGTACACAGTACACAGAACACAGTACACAGTACACATAACAAAGAACATAGTGCACAGAACACAGTACACAGTACACAGAACACAGTACACAGAATGAAGAACACAGCACACACAACACAGTCGACAGTACACAGATCACAGAACACAGAACACAGTGCACAGAACACAGTACACAGTACACAGAACACAGTACACAGAACACAGTACACAGAACACAGTACACAGAACTCAGTACACAGTACACAGAAAACAGTACGCAGTACAGAGTACACAGTACAGAGTTCACAGAACACAGTACACAGAACACAGTACACAGATCGCTGTACACAGTACAGAGTTCACAGTACAAAGAACACAGTACACAGTACACAGATCGCTGTACACAGTACACAGATCACAGTACACAGAACACAGTACACAGAACACAGTAAACAGTACACTGATCACGGTCCACAGATCACAGTACAGAGTACACAGTACACAGAACACAGTACACAGTACACATAACACAGTACACAGACCACAGTACACAGAAAACAGAACAAATTACACCAAAGAAAGTACGCAGATCACAGTACACAGTACACGGTACACATAACACAGTACACAGTACACATAACACAGTACACAGAGCACAGTACACAGTGCACAGTACACAGTACACAGAACACAGAACACAGTACACAGAACACAGTACACAGTACAGAGTACATTGTACACAGAGCACAGTACACATAAATCAGAACACAGCATACAGAACACAGTACACATAACACAGTACACAGTACACATAACACAGTACACAGAGCACAGTACACAGTGCACAGTACACAGTACACAGAACACAGAACACAGTACACAGAACACAGTACACAGTACAGAGTACATTGTACACAGAGCACAGTACACATAAATCAGAACACAGCATACAGAACACAGTACACAGAACACAGAACACAGTACACAGATCGCTGTACACAGTACAGAGTTCACAGTACAAAGAACACTGTACACAGTACACAGATCGCTGCACACAGTACACAGAACACAGTACACAGAACACAGTACACAGTGCACAGTACACAGAACACAGAACACAGTACAAAGTACAGAGTACACTGTACACAGTACACAGAGCACAGTACACATAAATCAGAACACAGCATACAGAACACAGAACACAGTACACAGAACACAGTACAAAGTATACAGAATACAGTACACTGAACACAGTACACAGAACACATACACAGTACACAGAACACAGTACACAATACATAGAACACAGTACATAGAACACAGTACACAATACACAGAACACAGTACACAGAACACAGAACACAGTACACAGTACACAGAACACAGTACACAGTACACAGAACACAGAACACAGTACACAGAACACAGTACACAGAACACAGTACACAGTACAGAGTACACTGTACACAGAGCACAGTACACATAAATCAGAACACAGCATACAGAACACAGTACACAGTACAAAGTATACAGAATACATTACACAGAACACCATACACAGTACACAGAATACAGTACACAATACACAGAACACAGTACACAGAACACCGTACACAATACACAGAACATAGTACACAGTACACAGAACACTGCACACAGTACACAGAACACAGTACACAGTATGCAGAACTCAGTACACAGTACACAGAACACAGTACACAGTGCACAGCACACATAACACAGTACACAGAACACAGTATACAGTACACAGTGCACAGCACACAGAAGACATAGCACAGTACACAGAACACAGTAAACAGAACACAGAACACAGTACACGCAACACAGTCGACAGTACACAGATCACAGAACACAGTCCACAGAACACAGTACACAGTACAGATTACACAGTACACAGAGCACAGTACACAGAGCACAGAGCACAGTTCACAGAACACAGTACACCGAACACAGAACACAGTACACATTACACAGAACACAGTACACTGTACACAGAACACAGAACACAGTACACAGTACACAAAACACAGCATACAGCACACAGTACACAGAACACAGTACGCAGAACACAGTACACAGTACACAGAACACTGTACAAAGAACACAGTACACAGAACACAGTACGCAGAAAACAGTACACAGTATCCAGTACACAGAACATGGTACACAGTGCCGAGATCACAAAACACAGTACACAGCACACAGTACACAGTACACCGTACACAGTACACTGTACACAGAACACAGTACACTGAACACAGAACACAATACACAGAATACAGTACACAGTACACAGAAAACAGTACACAGAACACAGAACACAGTACACAGAACACAGTACACAGAACACAGCACACAGTACACAGAACACAGTACACAGAACACAGTACACAGTACACAGAACAGAGAACACAGTACACAGAACACTGTAGACAGAACACATAACATAGAACACAGTAAACAGAACACAGAACACAGTACACAGTAAACAGTGCAGAGTACACAGAACAGAGTACACAGAACACAGAACACAGTACACAGTACACTTAACAAAGTATCCAGTACACAGAACACAGTACACAAAACACAGTACACAGCACACAGTACACAGAACTCAGTACACAGTACACAGAACACGGTACACAGTACATAGTTCACAGTACACAGTACACAGAACACAGTACAGAACACAGTACACAGTACAGATTACACAGTACACAGAGCACAGTACACAGGACATAGAACACAATACACAGTACACAGTACACATAACACAGTACACAATACATAGAACACAGAACACAGTACAGAGTACAAAGAACTCTGTATAAAGAACACAGTACACAGAAAACAGTACACAGTACCCAGTATACAGAACATAGTACACAGTACACAGAACAAAGAACTCAGAACACAGTACACCGAACACAGAACACAGAACACAGTACACAGAACACAGTGCACAGTACACGTTATACAGAACACAGTACACAGAACACAGTACACAGAAGACAGAACACAGAACACAGTACACAGTACACAGAACACAGAACACAGTACACAGCACACAGAACACATACACAGAACACAGAACACAGTACACAGTACACAGTACACAGAACACAGTACACAGAACACAGTACACAGTACACAGAACACAGAACACAGAACACAGAACACAGTACACAGTACACAGAACACAATACATAAAACACAGTACACAGTACACAGAACACTGAACACAGCACACAGTACAGAGTAAACAGTACACAGAACAGAGCCCACATTACACACTACACAGTACACAGTACACAGAACATATTACACAGTACACAGAGCACAGTACACAGTACACATACCACAGTACACAGAACACAGAACACAATACACTGAACACAGCACACAGTGCACAGTACCCAGAACACAGTGCACAGAACAGTACACAGTACACAGAACACAGTACACAGCACAAAGTACACCAAACACAGTACACTGATCACAGTACACAGTACGCATAACGCAGTACACAGTACACATAACACAGTACACTGAGAACTGTACACAGTACACAGAACACAGTACACTGTACATAGAGCACAGTACACAGAACACAGTACACAGAACACAGTACACAGTACAGAGGACACAGTACAGAGTGCACAGAGCACAGTACACAGAACACATAACACAGTTCACAGTACACAGAACACAGTACATAGAACACAGTACACATAAATTAGAAATCAGTACACAGAACACAGTACACAGAATACAGAACACAGTACACAGAGCACAGTACACAGAATACAGAACACAGTACACAGAACACAGTACACAGTACACAGAGCACAATACACAGAACAAAGAACACAGTTCACAGAACACAGTAAACAGTACACAGAACACAGAACACTTTACAGAAAACACAACACAGAACTCAGTACACAGAACACAACACACATTAAACACTACACAGAACAGAATACACAGAATACAGAACACAGTACACAGAGCACAGTACACAGTACACAGAATACAGAACACAGTACACAGAATTCAGAACACAGTACAAAGAGCACAGTACACAGTACACAGAACACAGTTCACAGTACACAGAACACAGAACATAGCACACAGAACACAGTACGCAGCACACAGTACAGAGTACACAGTACAGAGTACACAGTACACAGAACACAGAACAGTAAACAGAACACAGTACACTGAACACGGAATGCAGTACACAGTACATAGCACGCACTACACATTACACAGAACACAGAACACAGTACACAGAACATAGTACAAAGTACTCAGAACACAGTACAAAGTATACAAAACACTGTACACAGAACTCAGAACACAGGACACAGAACTCAGTACAAAGAACACTGTACACAGAACACAGTACAGAGTACACAGTACACAGTACACAGAACACTGTACACAGTACAGAGGACACAGTACACAATACACTAAATCAGACCACAGTACGCAGAACACAGTACACAGTACACAGAACAAAGAACACAATACAGAACACAGAACCCAGAACACAGTACACAGAACACAGCACACATTACACACTACACAGAACAGAGTACACAGAACAATACACAGTACACAGAACACAGTACACAGTACACTGATCACGGTACACAGATCACAGTACAGAGTACACAGTACACAGAACACAGTACACATAACACAGTACACAGACCACAGTACACAGAAAACAGAACAAATTACACCAAAGAAAGTACGCAGATCACAGTACACAGTACACGATACACATAACACAGTACACAGTACACATAACACAGTACACAGAGCACAGTACACATTACACAGAACATAGTACACAGTACATAGAAGACAGTACACAGAACACAGTACACATAACTCAGTACACAGTACACAGAACACAGTACACAGTACACATAACAAAGAACATAGTACTCAGAACACAGTACACAGTACACAGAACACAGAACACAGCACACACAACACAGTCGACAGTACACAGAACACAGCAGACAGAACACAGTACACAGAACTCAGTACACAGTACACAGAAAACAGTACACAGTACAGAATACACAGCACAGAGTTCACAGAACACAGTACACAGAACACAGAACACAGTACACAGATCGCTGTACACAGTACAGAGTTCACAATACAAAGAACACAGTACACAGAACATAGCACACAGTACACAGAACACAGTACACAGTACACAGAACACAGTACACAGAACACAGTACATAGAACACAGAACGCAGCACACAGTACACAGAACACAGAACACAGTACACAGAACACAGTTCACAGAACTCAGTACACAGAACACAGTACACAGTACACAGAGCAGAGTACACATAAATAAGAACACATTGCACAGAACACAGCACACAGTACACAGAACACAGTACATAGTACACAGAACACAGTACAGAGTACACTGATCACGGTACACAGATCACAGTACAGAGTACACAGTACACAGAACACAGCACACAGTACACAGAACACTACATACTACACAGAACATAGAACAGAGTGCATGGAACACAGTGCACAGAACACATTACACAGAGCACAGAACACTGTACACTGTACAGAGTACACATAACACAGTACACAGTGCACAGCCCTCAGAACATAGCACACAGTACACAGAACACAGAACACAGTACACCTACACAGAACACAGTACACAGAACACTGCACACAGTACACAGAACACAGAACACAGTACACAGAACACAGTACACAGTACACATAATGCAGAACCCAGTACGCAGAACACAGAACACAGCACACAGTACAGAGTACACAGTACACAGAACACAGTACACAGAACACAGAACAGTAAACAGAACACAGAACACAGTACACTGAACACAGAATGCAGTACACAGTACATAGCACGCACTACACATTACACAGTACACAGAACACAGTACACAGAACACAGTACAAAATACTCAGAACACAGTACAAAGTATACAGAACACTGTACACAGAACACAGCACACAGTACACAGAACTCAGAACACAGTACACAGAACTCAGTACACAGTACACAATACACAGAACAAAGAACACAATACAGAACACAGAACCCAGAACACAGTACACAGAACACAGCACACATTACACACCACACAGAACAGAGTACACAGAACAATACACAGTACAAAGAACACAGTACACAGTACACAGAAAACAGTACTCAGTACACAGAACACAGTACACAGTACACTGATCACGGTACACAGATCACAATACAGAGTACACAGTACACAGAACACAGCACGCAGTACACAGAACACAGTACACAGTACACAGAACATAGTACAGAGTGCATGGAACACAGTACACAGAACACAGTACACAGAGCACAGAACACTGTACACTGTACAGAGTACACATAACACAGTGCACAGCCCTCAGAACATAGCACACAGTACACAGAACACAGAACACAGTACACCTACACAGAACACAGTACACAGAACACTGCACACATTACACAGAACACAGAACACAGTACACAGAACACAGTACGCAGCACACAGTACAGAGTACACAGTACAGAGTACACAGTACACAGAACACAGAACAGTAAACAGAACACTGCACACAGAACACAGAACACAGAACACAGTACACAGAACACAGTACGCAGCACACAGTACAGAGTACACAGTACAGAGTACACAGTACACAGAACACAGAACAGTAAACAGAACACAGAACACAGTACACTGAACACAGAATGCAGTACACGGTACATAGCACGCACTACACATTACACAGAACACAGAACACAGTACACAGAACACAGTACAAAGTACTCAGAACACAGTACAAAGTATACAGAACACTGTACACAGAGCACAGCACACAGTACACAGAACTCAGAACACAGTACACAGAACTCAGTACAAAGAACACTGTACACAGAACACAGTACAGAGTACACAGTACACAGTACACAGAACACTGTACACAGTACAGAGGACAGAGTACACAGTACACTAAATCAGACCACAGTACGCAGAACACAGTACACAGTACACAGAACAAAGAACACAATACAGAACACAGAACCCAGAACACAGTACACAGAACACAGCACACATTACACACTACACAGAACAGAGTACACAGAACAATACACAGAACACAGTACACAGTACACTGATCACGGTACACAGATCACAGTACAGAGTACAGAGTACACAGAACACAGTACACAGTACACATAACACAGTACACAGACCACAGTACACAGAAAACAGAACAAATTACACCAAAGAAAGTACGCAGATCACAGTACACAGTACACGATACACATAACACAGTACACAGTACACATAACACAGTACACAGAGCACAGTACACAGTACACAGAACATAGTTCACAGTACATAGAAGACAGTACACAGAACACAGTACACATAACTCAGTACACAGTACACAGAACACAGAACACAGCACACACAACACAGTTGACAGTACACAGATCACAGAACACAGAACACAGTGCACAGAACACAGCACACAGTACACAGAACACAGCAGACAGAACACAGTACACAGAACTCAGTACACAGTACACAGAAAACAGTACACAGTACAGAATACACAGTACAGAGTTCACAGAACACAGTACACAGAACACAGAACACAGTACACAGATCGCTGTACACAGTACAGAGTTCACAATACAAAGAACACAGTACACAGAACACAGATCGCTGTACAGAGTACACAGATCACAGTACACAGAACACAGTACACAGAACACAGAACACAGTACACAGTACACAGAACACAGAACACAGTACACAGAACACAGTACACAGTACAGAGTACACTGTACACAGAGCACAGTACACAAAAATCAGAAAACAGCATACAGAACACAGTACACAGAACACAGAACACAGTACACAGATCGCTGTATACAGTACTGAGAAAACAGTACAAAGAACACAATACACAGTACACAGATCGCTATACACAGTACACAGAACACAGTACACAGTACACAGAAAACAGAACAAATTACACCAAAGAAAGTAAGCAGATCATAGTACACAGTACACAGTACACATAACACAGTACACAGTATACATAACACAGTACACAGAGCACAGTACACAGTACACAGAACATAGTACACAGTACATAGAAGACAGTACACAGAACACATACACATAACTCAGTACACAGTACACAGAACACAGTACACAGTACACATAACAAAGGACATAGTGCACAGAACACAGTACACAGTACACAGAACACAGTACACAGAATGAAGAACACAGCACACACAACACAGTCGACAGTACACAGATCACAGAACACAGAACACAGTGCACAGAACACAGTACACAGTACACAGAACACAGTACACAGAACACAGTACACAGAACACAGTACACAGAACTCAGTACACAGTACACAGAAAACAGTACGCAGTACAGAGTACACAGTACAGAGTTCACAGAACACAGTACACAGAACAGTAAACAGAACACAGAACACAGTACACTGAACACAGAATGCAGTACACAGTACATAGCACGCACTACACATTACACAGTACACAGAACACAGTACACAGAACACAGTACAAAATACTCAGAACACAGTACAAAGTATACAGAACACTGTACACAGAACACAGCACACAGTACACAGAACTCAGAACACAGTACACAGAACTCAGTACACAGTACACAATACACAGAACAAAGAACACAATACAGAACACAGAACCCAGAACACAGTACACAGAACACAGCACACATTACACACCACACAGAACAGAGTACACAGAACAATACACAGTACAAAGAACACAGTACACAGTACACAGAAAACAGTACTCAGTACACAGAACACAGTACACAGTACACTGATCACGGTACACAGATCACAATACAGAGTACACAGTACACAGAACACAGCACGCAGTACACAGAACACAGTACACAGTACACAGAACATAGTACAGAGTGCATGGAACACAGTACACAGAACACAGTACACAGAGCACAGAACACTGTACACTGTACAGAGTACACATAACACAGTGCACAGCCCTCAGAACATAGCACACAGTACACAGAACACAGAACACAGTACACCTACACAGAACACAGTACACAGAACACTGCACACATTACACAGAACACAGAACACAGTACACAGAACACAGTACGCAGCACACAGTACAGAGTACACAGTACAGAGTACACAGTACACAGAACACAGAACAGTAAACAGAACACTGCACACAGAACACAGAACACAGAACACAGTACACAGAACACAGTACGCAGCACACAGTACAGAGTACACAGTACAGAGTACACAGTACACAGAACACAGAACAGTAAACAGAACACAGAACACAGTACACTGAACACAGAATGCAGTACACGGTACATAGCACGCACTACACATTACACAGAACACAGAACACAGTACACAGAACACAGTACAAAGTACTCAGAACACAGTACAAAGTATACAGAACACTGTACACAGAGCACAGCACACAGTACACAGAACTCAGAACACAGTACACAGAACTCAGTACAAAGAACACTGTACACAGAACACAGTACAGAGTACACAGTACACAGTACACAGAACACTGTACACAGTACAGAGGACAGAGTACACAGTACACTAAATCAGACCACAGTACGCAGAACACAGTACACAGTACACAGAACAAAGAACACAATACAGAACACAGAACCCAGAACACAGTACACAGAACACAGCACACATTACACACTACACAGAACAGAGTACACAGAACAATACACAGAACACAGTACACAGTACACTGATCACGGTACACAGATCACAGTACAGAGTACAGAGTACACAGAACACAGTACACAGTACACATAACACAGTACACAGACCACAGTACACAGAAAACAGAACAAATTACACCAAAGAAAGTACGCAGATCACAGTACACAGTACACGATACACATAACACAGTACACAGTACACATAACACAGTACACAGAGCACAGTACACAGTACACAGAACATAGTTCACAGTACATAGAAGACAGTACACAGAACACAGTACACATAACTCAGTACACAGTACACAGAACACAGAACACAGCACACACAACACAGTTGACAGTACACAGATCACAGAACACAGAACACAGTGCACAGAACACAGCACACAGTACACAGAACACAGCAGACAGAACACAGTACACAGAACTCAGTACACAGTACACAGAAAACAGTACACAGTACAGAATACACAGTACAGAGTTCACAGAACACAGTACACAGAACACAGAACACAGTACACAGATCGCTGTACACAGTACAGAGTTCACAATACAAAGAACACAGTACACAGAACACAGATCGCTGTACAGAGTACACAGATCACAGTACACAGAACACAGTACACAGAACACAGAACACAGTACACAGTACACAGAACACAGAACACAGTACACAGAACACAGTACACAGTACAGAGTACACTGTACACAGAGCACAGTACACAAAAATCAAAAAACAGCATACAGAACACAGTACACAGAACACAGAACACAGTACACAGATCGCTGTATACAGTACTGAGAAAACAGTACAAAGAACACAATACACAGTACACAGATCGCTATACACAGTACACAGAACACAGTACACAGTACACAGAAAACAGAACAAATTACACCAAAGAAAGTAAGCAGATCATAGTACACAGTACACAGTACACATAACACAGTACACAGTATACATAACACAGTACACAGAGCACAGTACACAGTACACAGAACATAGTACACAGTACATAGAAGACAGTACACAGAACACATACACATAACTCAGTACACAGTACACAGAACACAGTACACAGTACACATAACAAAGAACATAGTGCACAGAACACAGTACACAGTACACAGAACACAGTACACAGAATGAAGACACAGCACACACAACACAGTCGACAGTACACAGATCACAGAACACAGAACACAGTGCACAGAACACAGTACACAGTACACAGAACACAGTACACAGAACACAGTACACAGAACACAGTACACAGAACTCAGTACACAGTACACAGAACACAGCAGACAGAACACAGTACACAGAACTCAGTACACAGTACACAGAAAACAGTACACAGTACAGAATACACAGTACAGAGTTCACAGAACACAGTACACAGAACACAGAACACAGTACACAGATCGCTGTACACAGTACAGAGTTCACAATACAAAGAACACAGTACACAGAACACAGATCGCTGTACAGAGTACACAGATCACAGTACACAGAACACAGTACACAGAACACAGAACACAGTACACAGTACACAGAACACAGAACACAGTACACAGAACACAGTACACAGTACAGAGTACACTGTACACAGAGCACAGTACACAAAAATCAGAAAACAGCATACAGAACACAGTACACAGAACACAGAACACAGTACACAGATCGCTGTATACAGTACTGAGAAAACAGTACAAAGAACACAATACACAGTACACAGATCGCTATACACAGTACACAGAACACAGTACACAGTACACAGAAAACAGAACAAATTACACCAAAGAAAGTAAGCAGATCATAGTACACAGTACACAGTACACATAACACAGTACACAGTATACATAACACAGTACACAGAGCACAGTACACAGTACACAGAACATAGTACACAGTACATAGAAGACAGTACACAGAACACATACACATAACTCAGTACACAGTACACAGAACACAGTACACAGTACACATAACAAAGAACATAGTGCACAGAACACAGTACACAGTACACAGAACACAGTACACAGAATGAAGAACACAGCACACACAACACAGTCGACAGTACACAGATCACAGAACACAGAACACAGTGCACAGAACACAGTACACAGTACACAGAACACAGTACACAGAACACAGTACACAGAACACAGTACACAGAACTCAGTACACAGTACACAGAAAACAGTACACAGTACAGAGTACACAGTACAGAGTTCACAGAACACAGTACACAGAACAGTAAACAGAACACAGAACACAGTACACTGAACACAGAATGCAGTACACAGTACATAGCACGCACTACACATTACACAGTACACAGAACACAGTACACAGAACACAGTACAAAATACTCAGAACACAGTACAAAGTATACAGAACACTGTACACAGAACACAGCACACAGTACACAGAACTCAGAACACAGTACACAGAACTCAGTACACAGTACACAATACACAGAACAAAGAACACAATACAGAACACAGAACCCAGAACACAGTACACAGAACACAGCACACATTACACACCACACAGAACAGAGTACACAGAACAATACACAGTACAAAGAACACAGTACACAGTACACAGAAAACAGTACTCAGTACACAGAACACAGTACACAGTACACTGATCACGGTACACAGATCACAATACAGAGTACACAGTACACAGAACACAGCACGCAGTACACAGAACACAGTACACAGTACACAGAACATAGTACAGAGTGCATGGAACACAGTACACAGAACACAGTACACAGAGCACAGAACACTGTACACTGTACAGAGTACACATAACACAGTGCACAGCCCTCAGAACATAGCACACAGTACACAGAACACAGAACACAGTACACCTACACAGAACACAGTACACAGAACACTGCACACATTACACAGAACACAGAACACAGTACACAGAACACAGTACGCAGCACACAGTACAGAGTACACAGTACAGAGTACACAGTACACAGAACACAGAACAGTAAACAGAACACTGCACACAGAACACAGAACACAGAACACAGTACACAGAACACAGTACGCAGCACACAGTACAGAGTACACAGTACAGAGTACACAGTACACAGAACACAGAACAGTAAACAGAACACAGAACACAGTACACTGAACACAGAATGCAGTACACGGTACATAGCACGCACTACACATTACACAGAACACAGAACACAGTACACAGAACACAGTACAAAGTACTCAGAACACAGTACAAAGTATACAGAACACTGTACACAGAGCACAGCACACAGTACACAGAACTCAGAACACAGTACACAGAACTCAGTACAAAGAACACTGTACACAGAACACAGTACAGAGTACACAGTACACAGTACACAGAACACTGTACACAGTACAGAGGACAGAGTACACAGTACACTAAATCAGACCACAGTACGCAGAACACAGTACACAGTACACAGAACAAAGAACACAATACAGAACACAGAACCCAGAACACAGTACACAGAACACAGCACACATTACACACTACACAGAACAGAGTACACAGAACAATACACAGAACACAGTACACAGTACACTGATCACGGTACACAGATCACAGTACAGAGTACAGAGTACACAGAACACAGTACACAGAAAACAGAACAAATTACACCAAAGAAAGTACGCAGATCACAGTACACAGTACACGATACACATAACACAGTACACAGTACACATAACACAGTACACAGAGCACAGTACACAGTACACAGAACATAGTTCACAGTACATAGAAGACAGTACACAGAACACAGTACACATAACTCAGTACACAGTACACAGAACACAGAACACAGCACACACAACACAGTTGACAGTACACAGATCACAGAACACAGTGCACAGAACACAGCACACAGTACACAGAACACAGCAGACAGAACACAGTACACAGAACTCAGTACACAGTACACAGAAAACAGTACACAGTACAGAATACACAGTACAGAGTTCACAGAACACAGTACACAGAACACAGAACACAGTACACAGATCGCTGTACACAGTACAGAGTTCACAATACAAAGAACACAGTACACAGAACACAGATCGCTGTACAGAGTACACAGATCACAGTACACAGAACACAGTACACAGAACACAGAACACAGTACACAGTACACAGAACACAGAACACAGAACACAGTACACAGAACACAGTACACAGTACACTGTACACAGAGCACAGTACACAAAAATCAGAAAACAGCATACAGAACACAGTACACAGAACACAGAACACAGTACACAGATCGCTGTATACAGTACTGAGAAAACAGTACAAAGAACACAATACACAGTACACAGATCGCTATACACAGTACACAGAACACAGTACACAGTACACAGAAAACAGAACAAATTACACCAAAGAAAGTAAGCAGATCATAGTACACAGTACACAGTACACATAACACAGTACACAGTATACATAACACAGTACACAGAGCACAGTACACAGTACACAGAACATAGTACACAGTACATAGAAGACAGTACACAGAACACATACACATAACTCAGTACACAGTACACAGAACACAGTACACAGTACACATAACAAAGAACATAGTGCACAGAACACAGTACACAGTACACAGAACACAGTACACAGAATGAAGAACACAGCACACACAACACAGTCGACAGTACACAGATCACAGAACACAGAACACAGTGCACAGAACACAGTACACAGTACACAGAACACAGTACACAGAACACAGTACACAGAACACAGTACACAGAACTCAGTACACAGTACACAGAAAACAGTACGCAGTACAGAGTACACAGTACAGAGTTCACAGAACACAGTACACAGAACACAGTACACAGATCGCTGTACACAGTACAGAGTTCACAGTACAAAGAACACAGTACACAGTACACAGATCGCTGTACACAGTACACAGATCACAGTACACAGAACACAGTACACAGAACACAGTAAACAGTACACTGATCACGGTCCACAGATCACAGTACAGAGTACACAGTACACAGAACACAGTACACAGTACACATAACACAGTACACAGACCACAGTACACAGAAAACAGAACAAATTACACCAAAGAAAGTACGCAGATCACAGTACACAGTACACGGTACACATAACACAGTACACAGTACACATAACACAGTACACAGAGCACAGTACACAGTGCACAGTACACAGTACACAGAACACAGAACACAGTACACAGAACACAGTACACAGTACAGAGTACATTGTACACAGAGCACAGTACACATAAATCAGAACACAGCATACAGAACACAGTACACAGAACACAGAACACAGTACACAGATCGCTGTACACAGTACAGAGTTCACAGTACAAAGAACACTGTACACAGTACACAGATCGCTGCACACAGTACACAGAACACAGTACACAGAACACAGTACACAGTGCACAGTACACAGAACACAGAACACAGTACAAAGTACAGAGTACACTGTACACAGTACACAGAGCACAGTACACATAAATCAGAACACAGCATACAGAACACAGAACACAGTACACAGAACACAGTACAAAGTATACAGAATACAGTACACTGAACACAGTACACAGAACACATACACAGTACACAGAACACAGTACACAATACATAGAACACAGTACATAGAACACAGTACACAATACACAGAACACAGTACACAGAACACAGAACACAGTACACAGTACACAGAACACAGTACACAGTACACAGAACACAGAACACAGTACACAGAACACAGTACACAGAACACAGTACACAGTACAGAGTACACTGTACACAGAGCACAGTACACATAAATCAGAACACAGCATACAGAACACAGTACACAGTACAAAGTATACAGAATACATTACACAGAACACCATACACAGTACACAGAATACAGTACACAATACACAGAACACAGTACACAGAACACCGTACACAATACACAGAACATAGTACACAGTACACAGAACACTGCACACAGTACACAGAACACAGTACACAGTATGCAGAACTCAGTACACAGTACACAGAACACAGTACACAGTGCACAGCACACATAACACAGTACACAGAACACAGTATACAGTACACAGTGCACAGCACACAGAAGACATAGCACAGTACACAGAACACAGTAAACAGAACACAGAACACAGTACACGCAACACAGTCGACAGTACACAGATCACAGAACACAGTCCACAGAACACAGTACACAGTACAGATTACACAGTACACAGAGCACAGTACACAGAGCACAGAGCACAGTTCACAGAACACAGTACACCGAACACAGAACACAGTACACATTACACAGAACACAGTACACTGTACACAGAACACAGAACACAGTACACAGTACACAAAACACAGCATACAGCACACAGTACACAGAACACAGTACGCAGAACACAGTACACAGTACACAGAACACTGTACAAAGAACACAGTACACAGAACACAGTACGCAGAAAACAGTACACAGTATCCAGTACACAGAACATGGTACACAGTGCCGAGATCACAAAACACAGTACACAGCACACAGTACACAGTACACCGTACACAGTACACTGTACACAGAACACAGTACACTGAACACAGAACACAATACACAGAATACAGTACACAGTACACAGAAAACAGTACACAGAACACAGAACCCAGTACACAGAACACAGTACACAGAACACAGCACACAGTACACAGAACACAGTACACAGAACACAGTACACAGTACACAGAACAGAGAACACAGTACACAGAACACTGTAGACAGAACACATAACATAGAACACAGTAAACAGAACACAGAACACAGTACACAGTAAACAGTGCAGAGTACACAGAACAGAGTACACAGAACACAGAACACAGTACACAGTACACTTAACAAAGTATCCAGTACACAGAACACAGTACACAAAACACAGTACACAGCACACAGTACACAGAACTCAGTACACAGTACACAGAACACGGTACACAGTACATAGTTCACAGTACACAGTACACAGAACACAGTACAGAACACAGTACACAGTACAGATTACACAGTACACAGAGCACAGTACACAGGACATAGAACACAATACACAGTACACAGTACACATAACACAGTACACAATACATAGAACACAGAACACAGTACAGAGTACAAAGAACTCTGTATAAAGAACACAGTACACAGAAAACAGTACACAGTACCCAGTATACAGAACATAGTACACAGTACACAGAACAAAGAACTCAGAACACAGTACACCGAACACAGAACACAGAACACAGTACACAGAACACAGTGCACAGTACACGTTATACAGAACACAGTACACAGAACACAGTACACAGAAGACAGAACACAGAACACAGTACACAGTACACAGAACACAGAACACAGTACACAGCACACAGAACACATACACAGTACACAGAACACAGAACACAGTACACAGTACACAGAACACAGTACACAGAACACAGTACACAGTACACAGAACACAGAACACAGAACACAGAACACAGAACACAGTACACAGTACACAGAACACAGTACACAGAACAGAGTACACCGAACACCAAACACAGTACACAGTATATAGAACACAGTACACAGAACACAGAACACAGTACACAGAACACAGAACACAGAACACAGTACACAGTACACAGAACACAGTACACAGAAAACAGTACACAGTACCCAGTACACAGAACATAGTACACAGTACACAGTACACAGAACACAGAACTCAGAACACAGTACACCGAACACAGAACACAGAACACAGTACACAGAACACAGTGCACAGTACACGTTATACAGAACACAGTACACAGAACACAGTACACAGAAGACAGAACACAGAACACAGTACACAGTACACAGAACACAGAACACAGTACACAGCACACAGAACACATACACAGTACACAGAACACAGAACACAGTACACAGTACACAGAACACAGTACACAGAACACAGTACACGGTACACAGAACACAGTACACAGTACACAGAACACAGAACACAGAACACAGTACACAGTACACAGAACACAGTACACAGAACAGAGTACACTGAACACAAAACACAGTACACAGTATACAGAACACAGTACACAGAACACAGAACACAGAACACAGAACACAGTACACAGTACACAGAACACAGTACACTTTTTCACAATACACAGAACGCAGTACACAGTACACAGAACAGTAAAGCAATGGAAACAGGCTCTTAGACCCACAATGTTAACACCAAATTAAATTAATCCCTTCTACCTGCCCTTGGTCCATACCCCTCCATTCCTTGTATATTCATGTGTTTATCTAAACGCATTTATATGCCCCTGTTGTATCTGCCCCCACCAACACCCCTCGCAGTGCATACCACGCTCTGTGTAAAACATTTGCCCCTCACTTCTCCTTTGATCTTTCCCCCTCTCGCCTTAAATACGTTCCCCCTGGTATTAGACATTTCAACGCTGGGAAAGAGTTCTGATTGTCAATCCTACCTATGCATTTCATAATTTTATAGACTTCATCAAGTTTCCCATCAGCCTCTGCTGCTCCAGAGAAAACAACCAGAGTTTTTCTAACCTCTCCTTCCAGCTCATACCCTCTAATCCAGGCAACATCCCAGTAAACCTCTTCTGCACCGTCTCAAAAGCCCCCACATCTTTCCTGTAATGTGGCGACCAGAATTGAACACAATACACTAACTGCGGCCTAACCAGGGTCTTATAAGTTTGGTTGTGCTCAGATTGAACACATCAAATTAAACAAGGCACAGGATGATGTTTGAAATCAGAGAGCGAGTAGATTAAAATCGGGGGTCAGAGGGAACTGATTGAAAAATGTCATTTCTTAGCAACCTGGTAACTGGACTCTCCCCTCCGTCCTCGATCCTCACAATGCTTCGGGAATGTAGAACCTCATCATGGCAAAAACAGACATTTCGCGAAACATTTTCAACATGCACTCATCAGCACACTTCACAAGAATGCAAATTTCATCCACCGGATTACATGTCGTCAGTGGTGACCAGGAGGATGGGGAGCTGGGCAGAGAGACTCTCCGCCAACCAGACGGCAGCTGCCACAATGCCACATCAGAGGCCATGGTCCTTGGCATTGCAGCAACCCAGATATCCAGAAGCAGCGCTGGCAAAGGTGAGATAGGCAGGGAGAGAGGGTGGGGGTGGATGAGGCAGGCAGGGAGAGAGGGTGGGGGTGGGTGAGGCTGGCAGGGAGAGAGGATGGGGGTGGGTGAGATAGGCAGGGAGAGAGGGTGGGGGTGAGGTAGGCAGGGAGAGAGGGTGGGGGTGGGTGAGGCTGGCAGGGAGAGAGGGTGGGGGTGGGTGAGGCTGGCAGGGAGAGATGGTGGGGGTGAGGCTGGCAGGGAGAGAGGATGGGGGGGGTGATGCTGGCAGGCAGAGAGTGTGGGAGTGGGGAGTGAGAGAGGGAAAGAGAGAGAAAGGGAGAGAGAGAAAGAGAGAGACAGAAAGAGAAAGACAGAAAGAGAGAGTGAGAGAGAGAGAGAGACAGAGAGAAAGAGAGAGAGAGAGAGAGAACTCCAAACCCTCTGCGATCTTCATGCAGTCAGGTCAACTCCCTGCTGACTGGAAGAGCAGGGTCACTTACCTGTTGATGGAACTGGCACATTAAATCATGGGTAGGAACACCTTAGTGACTAGTGAGCAGGGGCAATGCCTGCATCCAACAACTGATTCACTAACCTCCCTGAAAGGGTGGCACAGGCAAAACTGCCATAACATTGAAGCAGTATTTAAATGTGATGCCACAGTGCACAAGGCTATGTGCCAACAGAGTGGTTTGCTGCTTGTTTCTGACTGGCACAGACTCAATGGGCTGAAGGGCATTTTTCAGGCTGCAGGTTAGGTGGAGTAGCTGTAGAAAATGCAAGGTGGGGTGGGGTGGGGTGGTAGGGTGCTCTTCGGATGGTCAGTACGGGCTCAATGGGCCAAATGGCCTGTTTTCACGCTGTAGGGATTCAATGATCCTTTACCAAGAAAGGTCTATAAATAGATCAAAGCTAGGAACTAAATACTGAGAACTATGTGACTTTTCGAAAGATCAAACAGGAATGTAGAGTTGGTGGGGTAACCTAGTTAGTAGAAGATGGAATAAGAATGATAGCAAAAAAGTGATCTTAAGTCAGATGATATGCAATCCTTATGGGTGAAGGTAAGTCATAACAAGGAGGAGAACATAGAACATAGAACATAGAAGAATACAGCGCAGTACAGGCCCTTTGGCCCTCGATGTTGCGCCAATCCAAGCCCACCTAACCTACACTAGCCCACTATCCTCCATATGCCTATCCAATGCCCGTTTAAATGCCCATAAAGAGGGAGAGTCCACCACTGCTACTGGCAGGGCATTCCATTAACTCACGACTCGCTGAGTAAAGAATCTACCCCTAACATCTGTCCTATACCTACCATCCCTTAATTTAAAGCTATGCCCCCTCGTAATAGCTGACTCCATACATGGAAAAAGGTTCTCACTGTCAACCTTATCTAAACCACTAACCATCTCATACACCTCTATCAAGTCACCCCTAAACCTTCTTTTCTCCAATGAAAACGACCCCAAGTGCCTCAGCCTTGGTGGGAATAGTTTATTAACCCCCAAACATTAATATTAATGTTCTGTAGGACATAGAATAAGTCAGAAGATAATTAGAGCAAGGAAAAAAGGCAATAGGTTAATCATGGGTGAGTTTTATCCTTATGTAGGTTCAATTTGTCTGATTGACCAAGGTAACCATGAGGAAGAATTCATGGACTGTATTCAGGACAGTTTCCCAGAAAAATATGTGGATCGGCCCATCCTAAATTGCCCATGGGGTCCAGGGATGCACAGGCCAGGTGGATTAGCCAAGGGAAATGCAGGTTACAGGGATGGGGTGGGAGTGGGGGATCGAATGCTCTTTGGGTGATCAGAATGAACTCAATGGGTCAAATGAACTGCTTCCATACTAAAGGGATTCTATGATTCTTTACAGAGAATGGATCAAAGCTAGGATCCATCCAGGGAACAGACCATTTTGGATCAGGAAGTGTGTGATGAGGCAGGTTTAATAAGTGAATGATCCCCTGGAAATAGTGACAATGACATGTTAGAATTGAGCATTTAGTTTGAGCGGGAGGAAGTTGGGCCAGAAACAAATAAGGGTAATTATAAAAGAAAGATAACAGAGTTGTTCTGGAGAGGACTAGGAAAGGTGTTTAGCAGAAAATATGCAGAATATAAGGCACAATGGCAGACATTTAAAAGGATTAAGAAGGGTTTGTGAAAGGGGATAAACCAACTTTGGTTAACAATGAAAGCAGGGTCAAGTTAAAGACAGTAGCAAAATAAAAGAGAAAAACATCCTGAATGATAAAGATTGGCGGGAAACCAGAAAATTGGAAGAGTTTTAAAAAGCAACAACTGACTGTAAAGAAAAATAGAGAGAGGGATGCATCTGAGAATATTAGAAGATGTAATGAGCGAGATAGTGGATGCACTGGTAGTAGTTTTCCAAGAATGCTTTGATTCTGGAAAAGCCTTAGATAATTGGAAATCTGCCAATGTAATATCTTTATTTAAAAAAGCGAAGAGCCGAAAACACAGGGAACTATATGGCAATTAGTTTAAAGTCTCTTATTGGACAGAGTCTAATTATGTTAAAACTGAAATAATAATGGCAGAGCATTTCAAATTTTATAATATGATTAAGCAGAGTCAGCACAACTCCTTGAAGGGGGAATCATACCTGATAAATTTACTAGAATGCTTTCAGAAGGTAACAAGAAGGATTGATAAAGAGAACCAGTGTTTGGATTTCCAAAAAAATTGCTAGGGTACCTCATTAGACTACTTAATAAGATAAGATTAGATTACTTACAGTGTGTAAACAGGCCCTTTGGCCCAACAAGTCGGTGGCACGGTGGCACAGTGGTTAGCACTGCTGCCTCACAACACCAGAGATCCGGGGTCAATTCCCGCCTCAGGCAACTGTCAGTGTGGAGTTTGCATATTGTCTGCGTGGGTTTCCTCCAGGTGCTCCAGTTTCCTTCCACAGTACAAAGATGTGCAGGTTAGGTGAGTTGGCCATGCTAAATTGCCTGCAGTGTTAGGTGAAGAGGAATGGGTCTGGGTGGGTTGCTCTTCGGAGGGTCGGTGTGGACTTGTTGGGCCAAAGGGCCTGTTTCCACACTGTAAGTAATCTAATCTAAATCTAAAAAGGCAACCCACACAGACCCTTTCCCCCCTACACCTAACGCAGTGGGCAATTTAGCATGGCCAATTCACATAACCTGCACATCTTTGGACTGTGGGAGGATGTGCAAACTCCACACAGACAGTCGCCTGAGGTGGGAATTGAACCCGGGTCTCTGTGAGGCAGCAGTGCTAACCACTGTGCCACCGTGCCACCACCAAAAGCCTGTGGTGTTGAGGATAGGATGTTAACATGGATGGGTGATTAGCTAAGCAGTAGAAGATAACGTGTTGGGGAAAGGGGGCATTGACAGGATGGCAACGTGTAATTAGTGGGGGCAACAAGAACCAGGGCAGAGGATGCAATTATTTATAATGTCTTTTAAAGACTTGGATGGGGAAAGCAAATGTACAAACGACAAGTTTATGGTTGTCACAAAAAGAGGTGGGAAGGTAAGTGGTGACGATGATGCAAAACGTCTGCAGAGCGATAGACGCAGGATAAGTGAATGGAGAAGACCTTGGCAAATGGAATACCGTGGGGGAAAATATGAGGTTATGCACCTTTAGCAGGAAGAATAGAGGACCTGACTCCATAACTGAATATAACTTAAATGGAGAAAGACTGCAGAATGCTACAGCACACAGGGATTTGGGGGTCTGTCTGCATGCAAGTTCAGTGGATATTAGGGAAGGAAAATGGAATGTTCATCTTTATTTCAAAGGAAATGGTGTATAAAAGTAGAGAGTTTTGATTGGGTCAAATTGGAAATGTGATTTCCCCTTGTGGGAGAATAAGAACAAAGAACAATACAGCACAGGAACAGGCCCTTCGGCCCTCCAAGCCTGTACCTTTCACATTAAACCTGTCTTCACTTACAGGATCCGTATCCCTCTATTCCCTTCCTATTCATGTATTTGTCCAGGTGCTTCCTGAATGCTGCTATTGGGTCTGCTTCCACCATCTCCTCTGGCAATGTGTTCCAGGCATTCACCACCCTTTGTGTGGAAAACTTGCCTCGCACATCTCTTTTAAACACCCCCCCCTTGCACCTTGAACCTGTGTCCCCTAGTAATTGAGCCCTTCACCCTGGGAAAAAGTCTCATATTTTCCACTCTATCCATGCCATTCAGAATCTTATAAATGTCGATTAGGTCGTCCCTCAATCTCCTGCGTTCCAGTGAAAACAAAACCAGTCCATCCAACCTTTCTTCATAGCTAAACTCTCCCATACCAAAAAAACATTCTGGTAAACCTTTTCAGTACCTTCTTCCACAGCATCCAATCCTTCCGGTACTGTGGTAGTCAAAACTGTCGGCAACATTCCAAGTGTAGGATCAGAGGGCATACTCACAGCAAAAAGTCGCCACTGATTTAATTAAAAAAAATTGAAGATTTTCTCTCATAGGGTAGCGAAAATGTGGAATTCTTCAACATTGCTGGCAGCTGAGGCTGGGTCATGAAGGATATTCGAGGCTGAGATAGACAGATCCGATTAATCAGAAAGGGAATCACACATTAAAGGGAAAAGGCAGGGAAGTGGAGTTGAGGATGATCAGATTAGCCACGACCTGACAGAGCAAACTCAAGGTACAGAAAAGTCCTCTTCTGGTCCCATGTGTTGTGGTCTTGAGCGTTTTTTTATCACAATCAGTGCACTCATAGTTACCATAACTGAGACTGACTTTATCTTCCTGATTTTAATGAGCTGAATTTACATTTTTCCAGCTATCATGTTAAAGCTATGTCTTGACAGCATTCATCTGAGTCTCTGGATGCTTAGTCCACTGACATCTCCAGTCTACCACCATCTCCCTATCCACTATAAAGCTAATGATATTGTGGACAGTTTCCCAAGTGTTCTTCCACTGAAATAAGCTCCACTTCCACCAGTCTCCATTTCATAAAATGCACAGAATGCTGTTTCTTTCATTTGTGATTAAAGCTCACAATATGCTATTGTTATTTGGAAAATTGGGTTCTAAGTTGCAAGAACAAGATATGTGTTTAAATTGTATTTGTGTTTGTATGTTGTGTATATTAAGAAGGGGGAAAGACATAGTTTTACTTTCAATCTATATTTGTTCTGTGAGTGGTGCCAGGGTGTCTGGATTTTATTTACATCTATTTTAGTGAGGTGTTTAACCCTTGAGGTGAACAGTTTAGCGTAGTTGGAAAGAACTGTAAAAGGATAGTATTGTTGCTTAGCAACATTGTATCCAATAATCCAGGTAGACAAAGGCAGAAACATCCAGACAGTCAGTCTGTAGGTGAAGAGTTGAGGTGGAAGTCCCAAGCTAGTAAGAAAACTGGTCAGAACACTATCAAGAGCTGACTGTTTACTTTGAAGGCATTTAGTATTTCAGTAAGAAGAAACCAATTTTAGCCCTGTCAGCTGAACAAGGAAGGGTAAAGAGAAGATGGAGTGACCCTTCCCTGACATTTGATTGTAAGACTGTTGTGTGGGTAAAAGTGGTAAATCTTTATTTGCAAAAAGACTTCTTCATGCGGTTTTTATATAGTGCAACATAGGTCAATATTTTTCTTCCTTTTGTGTAATAAAGTTTCAGTCCTTTTGTTCAAAGTAAGCTGGCAGCCTTTTGTGAATATATTCAGTGACTGACCACCATAATAAGCAAACAGCTTATGGTCCCACTCAGGAACTTGACATGCTCAGTATTACCGTCAGCAAGGATCAAAGCAACTTGGGCTAGAAACACATTAATCAAGGAAGGGGCATATTTCCTGAAAAAAGAGAACCAACTTAACACAGGGTCCAGGAAAGGAAGTTACTGTGAAAATGGCCCTGGAAAGGCGTAAAAGACAGGACCAGAGCCAGGCTGGAGAAAACCTGGCCTAACATCACAGTATTTGGCTCATAATCAAACACGTAAATCATCTCTCTGCAAAACTTCGTAATGACTCACCTGATTAGTTAAAGGTTTTGTGATTTGCAATGGAAAATTTCACTGCATCTGTACGTATAAATTATAGGTCAAGTTTCCATAGCAATGCTAAACAGACTATAACAAGTCAAGTTAACTCTCTAATGCATGAAGGGAGTGAGAGCAGACAGTTAGGGCGGCACGGTGGCACAGTGGTTAGCACTGCTGCCTCATAGCGCCAGAGACCCGGGTTCAATTCCCGCCTCAGGCGACTCTCTGTGTGGAGTTTGCACATTCTCCCCGTGTCTGCGTGGGTTTCCTCCGGGTGCTCCGGTTTCCTCCCACAATCCAAAAATGTGCAGATCGGGTGAATTGGCCAAGTTAAATAGCCCGTAGTGTTAGGTGAAGGGGTAAATGTAGGGGAGTGGGTCTGGGTGGGTTGCGCTTCGGCGGGTCGGTGTGGACTTGTTGGGCCGAAGGGCCTGTTTCCACACTGTAAGTAATCTAAAAAAAAGTAGAATCCTGATTGTAGGGATGCTGGGAAATATAGCAATGCTATACAAGAGAAAATGCCTCATACCATCCTGAAATTTTACTCCAACGTACAGCAGTGAACTTTCCAGGCAGTGTTGAGGGAGGAAAGGGAGTGGAGAGCAATTCATAATGACTAGCCCCTCATTTCTCAGCCTAGTCTCACACTGACAGTTTGACAGTGACACTGCTGCAGCAAGCGCCCAGACCTGGGACATTACAATTCCTCCTGCACATCACAGCCTGAACTGATTCTCGAAACGCTGGAAGAGTCGGTTAGTGAGCAGGATTCGACAAACACTGGATCCTTGGGTAATGTTCCAGCCATGCAATGATTGCATAACCAGTGAAGCAATTTACCATTCCCGTACCTAACACTATCGCTTGAGATTTACATCAAAGTCTATAGGACTGACAAGTGGGAAAGTGCTAAGGCACAGTATGAGGACAGACGATAAGAAAGTGACACCTTATCAAAATGGCAGTGACTGAATGAGCCTTTCTTTGTAAATACAGTGTTGTTTATTTACTATATGTTATTTTCCTTTGGACGGGCTGTTTTCTGCTGGGGACATGTTCAGATACCAGGTCCTCTTTGGATGTTGCAATCCTGTTCTGGTCCTCAGTTTGTATTTTATCCGATTTCTTCCTTACCCCCATTCTTGTCTTCCTCAAAGCTCTTCTTGCCCATGGATTTCACCTCAGGCTCCCACTATCGTTTTGCCACCAATCTGTTGTCCAACGATGTGTCAGGAATGCAATCTCGTTTTGGTTAGGAATAACAGCAAAATGGACTATCATTTAAATGGCGAAGATTTGCAGCATGCTGCTGTGCAGGGAGACTTGGGCATCCCCATGCAGGAATCACCAAAAGTTGATTTGTTGGGCATCTTTCAGGCCAGTCTGCCCAAGCTGGTCAGGAGAGTCGGGGTGGGGTGGCTAGACTGAAGGTCAAAGTGAGTCATCAGGGGAAACTGGTCTAGTAGGAAGATGAGTGGACTCAGTGCTGGGAATAGCGATCTGGGATTCAGAGGGGACAGGGATGTTGAAGGGGGGAACATTCAATGCAAGTAGGGAAAGAGATGAGAGTGCATCAGGGGAAATGGAGTACTGTTGGGAGAGAGGGGTATTACCTGTTACCATCAGCATGTGCTCCATCAGGGACAGCGGGGCATAATGGTAGGTAGGACGAATAATGACAGTACTGAGAGAACGTGCAGGCTCTGCCAGGTAGAAAGGGACATGGAGGTGCAGAGTGGATGGAGGATCCTTTGAACAATGCTCCCTCTAAACTCCACGGTTACAGAGGCCCATCCACATGCTGGCATATTGACTCCCAATTCCGGAATTTCCAGCCACACACAGATGTCGGATATCTCCGCAGCAGCAGCAGAAATCACAGTGAACGTAGGCCTTGATGATCAAGCTAAAGCCCATGACTCGCACTACCAGGCCCATCCTCCATATTCACTCACACCACAAAGCTGAACTGGGAAAGGAAAATGATGATGAATGCCCCTGGAGTGAGCAGAGTCAGTGTTTGATCTTTATTCCAACACTCAGCTCTGAGTGACGGGGCGGGGAGGGGATGGGGGGGTGGCAGGGAGGCCTTTCTTTGGAGACATGAGGCTGGAGGAGGGGGGGGGGGGTGTCAAAGGTCTCCGTACTCACCTTGCACTTCTAGTCTCTTGCCGTCTTGTTACTTGCATGACTGGTGCTGTATTCATCGAAATAATGCACCACATCTAAGTACCCATTGGAATCTCCATGTCCCTCTCTCCCAAGGAGAATAATGAGCTAGGTGATGTGAACGCTAACTGTTCATGTTGCTAAGGACCTGTCCCTTTTCTCCTGCTGCCCACACAGACTCATCACAAGTGTGACCAATGGGTCCAGTTTCAGCAAGGTTTATTGTCACTGCTGCAGGGATCCTGCAATGAACTTTAATCAGACTGGGTCCTGCCAATCTGCCACTGCAGAGCTGTACTGGGATCTCTCCACCACCCACCCAGAGAATGTATTAAGACCCGTGACTGAAGCCAGGCCACATCACTTGATCCCATCTCCCTGTGATGACGAGGTTAGATCTGTAGCCCGGGCAGTAAGATTCAGCAATATTCCCCCAGCTACAGGTTGTAGTAGACGACAGACATGTTACATTGAAAGGGCCCCAGTGTAATGTAGCTAAGTTCATTAACAGAATGAGGCTCCAGAGTCAAAAGGTGTGATGCTGGAAATGCAGGAGAGTCGACGTTTCGAGCATAAGCTCTTCATCAGGAATGTGTGAAGAGGAAGGAGATGCAGCTGTATAGCGCGTCTGCTTCAGGACATGGCTGAAGAGCTTCAGGACAAAGGAGATGGCCTGGCGGGGGGGGGGGGGGGCGGTGGGGGGGGGGGGGGAGGAGACTCACTGAGATCCTTATAGAGGGAAAAGAAGAACTGCTTTAAGGTGGGCATCTTTGGAAGAGGCTTCGCAGTAAGGTTATAATCAACTAGGAGGAAGTGAGAACTGCAGATGCTGGAGATCAGAGTCAAAAAATGTGGCGCTGGAAAAGCACATTTCTAATGAAGAGCTTATGCTCGAAACATCGACTCTCCTGCTCCTCGGATGCTGCCTGACTGACTGTGCTTTTCCAGTGCGACGCCTTTTGACTTTGATCTCCAGCAGCTGCAGTCCTCACTCTCGCCCAGAATGAGTCTCCACTCCATCAATGTGCAAGTGTTCATTGGCTTTGTTTCATTGATATTTGTGCCTGGTGTCCTGGGGATTACAAGAACACCTATATCCTTGAGAATGTTGGTGTTCTGGCTGGGAGTGAGAATCCAGATGCTTTACAACAGTCTTTACTGACCGGCCTTTCAGTGTAGCCCAGACAGAGTGTGCTGCATTTTCCTAGCAGCCTGTATTCTGTATATCTGGCGCAGTGAACCAGGGGATGCTGATAAACTGGGAGAGCAGGAACAGTCTGCTGACGTGGAGGACATTAAGCAGGAGGAACATTACTTTGTGTACTCTAGACTGGAATTAAAGACATGCAACAAGCCAAACAGGACACCCTGTTCATTGACTGTAAAATTGTTGATCCTCACAAAGCAAGCAGTTTGTTTCTGGTCCAAGAGAAAGTGTAGCTTCTGTTTATTTGTTTCCTGTTGATGGTTTCTGTTAGTCAATAAAAGTGACTGTTTTCAGCATTGGAAGTTTTTCCTGTATGTGCTGGTCTCACACTGAACTACAAGCAGATGATGGCCAACTGAGGGTGCTAGGGAAAGAGTACAGTGACTTAAACAATTTCTAGTAAGATTCAGTCCATAGTTTCAGGGTTCACATTCCAGTTAGTCTCCATAAGACCACAAGGCATTGCAGCAGAAGTCCAAAGATGTGCTGAGTAGGCGAGTTGGCCATGCTGCATTGCCTGTGGTGTCCAGGGCTGTGTTGGCTAGGTGGATTAGCCATGGGGAGTGCAGGGTTACAGGGATAGATCGAGTTGCTCTTTGGAGGGTCAGTGCAGACTCAATGAGCCAAATGGCCACCTTCCGCATTATAGAGATTCTATGATTCGAACTGAGCGAGTAGGCCATTCAGCCCTGCCATTTAATGAGACCATGGTTGGTCTGATAATCCTCAACTCCACTATCCTGCCTTTGCCCCATAATCCTTAACTCCTTTACTGATTAAAAAACTGTCTAGCTCAACCTTGATTATAAACCTTGATTTATATTGAATATAAATGGCCCTCTGTGGTAAAGAATTCCACAGATTCAGTACCCTCTGAGAGAGAAAACCCCTCCTCATCTCTGTCTTAAATGGGTGACACCATACTGTGAGATTGTGCCCTCTGACCCTAGACTGTCCCACTAGGAGAAACAAACTTTCCACATCCACCCTGCCAAGTCCCCGAAGAATCGTTCATGTTTCAGTAAGGTTGCCTCTCATCCACCTATATGCCACTGTGTGCAGGTCCAACCTAGTCAACTTCTCCTCACAAGGCAGTCCCTCTACACAGGGGGCCTTCAATATAAGTTGGAGTTATTGAGCCACTGAGGTCTGCAGCACAGAAAAAGGCCCATCGAGTCAGCAACAGTCAACAGCAACGACTTAACCATTCTAATCCCATTTCCCAGCAATTGACCCATAGCCTTGTGTGCTTTGGAATCACAAGTGCACATCTCAATTCTTTTTAAAAGTTATGAGAGCTTCTGCCTCTAATACCCTTACAAGCAGTGAGTTCCAGATTTCCACCACCCTCTGAATGAAAAAAAAGTCTTCATATCCCCTTTAAACCTCCTGCCCCTTAAATCTATGCCCCCTGGTCCAAAGGGAAAAGTTCCTTCCTGTCTACTCCGTCAATGCCCCTCAAACATGTCCCCACCTCAGTCTCCTCTGCTCTAAGACAAACAACCCCAGTCTATCCAATCTCTCTTCATAACTAAAACTCTCTAGCCAAAGCTTAACTAGAAAAAAATTGCGAAGGCAAGTAATGGGTAGAGCGTTAGCCAGAATTAAGTATCAAATCATTTACATAGGTCAGCGCCAATGTTTTGCTGGTCCTCCCTTTGAACTCTGAGCAGTACCTCAACAAATACAGGTGAGGATTTTTTTCATACTCTTTCCCTGGTCAAACAAAGATTAATGAACAGAAACTCCTTGAGCAGCTTGCACACCGATTTAGTACAATGGGCGTTCAATCTTTTTGGTTATAACTGCAAACCAAAACTCTGATGGTCTCTCCCTGTTTGCATCTTCATCCTGTTATATGACACAACTGACTTTTCTGAATGTTTCACCACTTCAATACGGAAGAAGATTAATTTTTCTCTGATGACTTTCAATGGCCTCTTTAATTTTGTTATGTTCCAGAAAAATGCAGCTTGTATCAAAACAACTTGCATTGAGGAATCTTTTTCCCTGTAAAAGTAATGGAAATATGGAGGATACAGATGGTAAAAACATTAAAGTACCGATTGAACTTACTTTGAAGCAATTTCTTCCATAAGCAACAAGAGACTATCACTGAAGAAAATGTTGTGTTTCATACCTAGCAACCAAAACAAGTACTATACATGCATTACTCCTGCAACTCAATGTGCACACAGCCCCAATAAAACTTGTTCTGCAGTGACATTTTTAAACAATGCCTCAACAGAATATGTATCATCACCTTCTAGTTCACCATCGAGTATAATACAGCAACATGTTTTCCTCAACACTTCACTTCCTCCTGTACTCATTGCCAGAGGATTACTGAGGATTGATGAGGGGTCAGCAAAGGTCGATTAGTCTTCAATACACTCATACCACAAATTACAAGCTGTGTGCCATGACACCACAATGCAATGATGCGACAACGTTAGAGCGAGGAACTTTTGTGTTGATTTCTTTGAAAAGTTAACAATGTCAGTGCAAAACAATGTATATCACATCTGTGTATATTGTAGACCCCCCTCCCCCACTGCCTGGTATCAGCCTGGTAAATGTTCTCTGGACTGCGTCCAATGCCAGTATATCTCATTAGATAAGGGAACCAAAACAGTTCACATTATTCCAGCTGTGGTCTAACTGGTGCCTTGTATACTTTTAGCAACACCTCCAGACATTGGTATTCCATTCCCTTCAAACCTTGGGATCTGATTGCAGGGAATCTCTGACAACAATCAATCCCTAAGACACAATGTAGGAGCAAATTATTGCAGATGTGGCAAATAAAAAATACTGGAGATCACAGTGGACCAAAGCAGCATCCATGGAGAGAGAGAGAAAGCTAACATTTCAAATCTAGATGACTCGTCATCAGAGTTGGTTTTCAATCCCCAAGACACATTGTGATCTGATTCCCTGCAATGTCACTGAAATTGCATTCCTGTCAGTTTCATGTGGATCTGATTCCAGCCAATCCTGTGTGATCAGATTTCCAACGGGATACCTTAAACTTATATTTGCTGAGCTTGTCTCTCCTGACCATTGTCAATATACAGAAGAGATTGAATTGACTATGGTTAACCCTTGCAAAATGGAGATATAAACTGACACTACAAAGAGTGTTATGGAAGATTATTACAGTGAAGGTAATACCCAGAATTCACTCACCATGCTCAACCCTCTCTATCCCTCAGACATATAAGTGAGATATCAGCACAACTGGAGTAAGAAAACAGTGAACACTTACACTACCCTCTGTTCAGTGAAGCCATTGAGATTTGACAACATAATTACCAATTCCTTATTGCAGAGGAGTGTTTTGTTTTGTCCATTGGCAACTAGCCAGCTCTAGGATAGCAACTCAATAGATCTAGTCATTTACCAAAAATATGTTGAGACTAATTCATCAATATTTCTAATCTTTCCTTTTGCTTTTCTGGTTTTGCAGGTGACAAAGGTGACGTTCATTATAAGTGAGGTCCAAATACCCAACTCTACATCACCTCTCTTAACCCTTCCTGGTCCAATTGTAAAACTGTCTGACTTGTTTTCCAAGCCCTTGATAGCCTTGTCCCATTGTCTCATGGTGAACTCTTCCAGCTGTATCCAAAGTGTGTGTGTGTGTACGCGCATGTATGTGTGTGCACGGGTGTATGTGTGCGTGCGTGTGCATGTGTGTGTGTGTCATAGAGTCATAGAGGTGTACAGCATGGAAACAGACCCTTCGGTCCAACCCGTCCATAATGACCAGATATCCCAACCCATCTAGTCCCACCAGCCAGCAACCGGCCCATATCCCGCTAAGCCCTTCCTATTCATATACCCATCCAAATGCCTCTTAAATGTTTCAATTGTACCAGCCTCCACCACATCCTCTGGCAGCTCATTCCATATGCGTACCACCCTCTGCATGAAAAAGTTGCCCCGTAGGTCTCAGTTATATCTTTCCCCTCTCACCCCAAACCTATGCCCTCTAGTTCTAGACTCCCTGACCCCAGGGAAAAGACTTTGTCGATTTACCCTATCCATGCCCCTCATAATTTTGTAAACTTCTGTAAGGTCACCCCTCAGCCTCCAACGCTCCAGGGAAAACAGCCCCAGCCTGTTCAACCTCTCCCCATCTTTGTAAATCTTTTCTGAACCCTTTCAAGTTTCACAACATCTTTCCAATAGGAAGGAGACCAGAATTGCATGCAATATTCCAACAGTGGCCTAACCAATATCCTGTACAGCCGCAACATGACCTCCCAACTCCTGTACTCAATACCCTGACCAATAAAGGAAAGCATACCAAATGCCTTCTTCACTATCCTATCTACCTGTGACTCCACTTTCAAGGAGCTATGATCCTGCACTCCAAGGTCTCTTTGTTCAGCAACACTCCCTAGGACCTTACCATTAAGTGTACAAGTCATGCTAAGATTTGCTTTCCCAAAATGCAGCACCTCTGAATTAAAATCCATCTGCCACTTCTCAGCCCATTGGCCCATCTGGTCCAGATCCTGTTGTAATCTGAGGTAACCTACTTCACTGTCCACTACACCTCCAATTTTGGTGTCATCTGCAAAATTACTAACTGTACCTCTTATGCTCTCATCCAAATCATTTATGTGAATGATAAAAAGTAGAGGACCCAGCACCAATCCTTGTGGCACTCCATTGGTCACAGGCCTCCAGTCTGAAAAACAACCCTCCATCACCACCCTCTATCTTCTCCCTTTGAGCCAGTTCTATATCCAAATGGTTAGTACTCCCTGTATTCCGTGAGATCTAACGTTGCTAACCAGTCTCCCATGGGGAACCTTGTCGAACGCCTTACTGAAGTCCATATAGAGCACATTTACCACTCTGCCCTCATCAATCCTCTTTGTTACTTCCTCAAAAAACTCAATCAAGTTTGTGAGATAAGATATCGCACATACAAAACCATGTTGACTATCCCTAATCAGTCCTTGCCTTTCCAAATACATGTACATCCTGTCCCTCAGGATTCCCTCCAACAACTTGCCCACCACCGGCGTCAGGCTCACCGGTCTATAGTTCCCTGGCTTGTCCTTACCACCCTTGTTAAACAGCGGCACCACATTAGCCAACCTCCAGTCTTCCAGCACCTCACCTGTGACTATCGATGATACAAATATCTCAGCAAGAGGCCCAGCAATCACTTCTCTAGCTTCCCACAGAGTTCTAGGGTACACCTGATCAGGTCCTGGCGATTTATCCACCTTTATGCGTTTCAAGACATCCAGAACTTCCTCCTCTGTAATATGGACATTTTGCAAGGTGTCACTATCTATTTCCCTACAGTCTATATCTTCCATATCCTTTCCACAGTAAATACTGATGCAAAATATTCATTTAGTATCTCCCCCGTTTTCTGCGGCTCCACACAAAGGTTGCCTTGCTGATCTTTGAGGGGCCCTATTCTCTCCCGAGTTACCCTTTTGTCTTTAGTGTTATTGTAAAACCTTTTGGATTCTCCTTAATTCTATTTGCCAAAGCTATCTCATGTCCCCTTTTTGTCCTCCTGATTTCCCTCTTAAGCATAGTCCTACTTCCTTTATATTCTTCTCAGGATTCACTCGAGCTATCCTGTCTGTGCCTGACATAAGCTTCCTTCTTTTTCTTAACCAAACCCTCAATTTCTTTAGTCATCCAGCATTCCCTATACCTACCAGCCTTCCCTTTCATCCTGACAGGAATATACTTTCTCTGGATTCTCGTTATCTCATTTCTGAAGGCTTCCCATTTTCCAGCCGGCCCTTTACCTGCGAACATCTGCCCCCAATCAACTTTTGAAAGTTCTTGCCTAATACTGTCAAAATTGGCCTTTCTCCAATTTAGAACTTCAACTTTTAGATCTGGTCTATCCTTTTCCATCATTATTTTAAATCTAATAGAATTATGGTTGCTGGCCCCAAAGTCCTCCCCCACTGACATCTCAGTCATCTGCCCTGCCTTATTTCCCAAGAGTAGGTCACGTTTTGCACCTTCTCTAGTAGGTATATCCACATACTGAATCAGAAAATTGCCTTGTACGCGCTTAACAAATTCCTCTCCATCTAAACCCTTAACACTGTGGCAGTCTCAGTCTATGTTTGGAAAGTTAAAATCCCCCAACCATAGCCACCCTATTATTCTTTCAGATAGCTGAGATCTCCTTACAAGTTTGTTTCTCAATTTCCCTCTGACTGTTAGGGGGTCTATAATACAATCCCAATAAGTTGATCATCCCTTTCTTATTTCTCAATTCCACCTAAATAGCTTCCCCTGGATGTATTGCCGGGAATATCCTCCCTCCGTACAGCTGTAATGCTATCTCTTATCAAAAATGCCACTCCCCCTCCTCTCTTACCTCCAATTCTATCTTTCCTGTAGCATTTGTATCCTGGAACATTAAGCTGCCAGTCCTGCCCATTCCTGAGCCATGTGTGTGCTCTGTTAATTATTGCCTCTTGACCATTCCTCATTTTCACTATTACACCCCTTCAGCTACTCAGGCCTCAAGCTTTGGAATTTCTTCCCTAAACCTCCTCTACTGCACTTTCCTCATTTTGTCCCTTAAAATCTATCTCTTTAGTGAAGCTTCTGATCATCTGACCTTTTACCATCTTAAGTGACTTGATGTCAACTTCTACTTTGTGAAGCACTTTGAGCTGTCTCATTAGATTAAAATCTCTATACAAATACAAGTTTGTTATTGTTGTTGTATCACAATTCTAACTATTTCACTTGTTGCAACATGATAAATGGTCACTATTTGACCATCCATGATACACTTCTCTGCCACCTGGTTGATCCTGTCCTGGGCATTTTGGTCTTTCAGCATCTCCGAACATCAGACCCCCAACCCAAGTCACAACTCCCTCGGTCATTATCTTCATCTGAGTTCCACCCTTAATATTGTTCAAAACAAAAGGAGAGACATTCGGACTGAACTTCATTATACCCTCAGGTAATCTCAAAACATTTCACAGCCAATGAACTTGATGGACATACAACGTACACGCAAAACTACATTTTCTTTATATAAAAGTCATGGACTCATTGTTGAAAATGGCTGTTTATTCTCAAATTGTGCAGGGTATTTCCTAAGATCTATAGCTGGTCTCAGTGTTTATCACACAAATGTGCACGCTGTTTTTACAAACCATTAGGAACAATTGTTAGGTGCTGAAATATGTGAGAGAGTTGCTGAGGAACCATGATTAGCCACAGCATCCCTGGATTGGGTAAGGAGGCTCTGCTAGGTTTGTCTTCTTTGCTGGAATCCAGGCTACCCCCAGTTTATGATCCTGGGAAATACCTTGCACAGTTTAAGAATAAACCTTTTCTCATTGGAACGGCGAAGGATGAGGGGTGACTTGATAGAGGTTTATAAGATGATCAGAGGAATCGATAGAGTAGACAGTCAGAAACCTTTTCCCCGGGTACAACAGAGTGTTACAAGGGGACATAAATTTAAGGTGAAGGGTGTAAGGTATAGGGGAGATGTCAGGGGTGGGTTCTTTACCCAGAGAGTTGTGGGGGCATGGAATGCGCTGCCTGTGGGAGTGGTAGAGTCAGAATCTTTGGTGACCTTTAAGCGGCAATTGGATAGGTACATGGATGGGTGCTTAAGCTAGGACAAATGTTCGGCACAACATCGTGGGCCGAAGGGCCTGTTCTGTGCTGTATTGTTCTATGTTCCATGTTCTATGTTCTATTAACCATTTTTTAACAATGGGTCCATGATTGTTATATGAAGAAAATCCAACTTTGCGTGTATGTTGCGTGTCCATCAAGTTCATTGGGGGCTTGATTTGGGGGTCTGATGTTGGGTGGCTTGGCTGATGCCCTACGAAAGAAGTTTAACAAAGACACAGTCGATCACATTTGAGCATTGTTCCACAATATGTGCAAAGACCCATGACTCACCAGAATTAATATTTGATGAGGAAGAAATGTTAGCGTAAAATATTGTTGACCTTGAGCCCAATTCACCCAGAAATCGCAGATATAAATAATGTTTGACTAACAAACATTGAGGAAAAGTGAAGCTGGCTTTCTTCCCGTTTCCTGCTAGACTATTTGACAGGTATGGTAAAAACAAGGACTGCAGAGTCTAGATTAGAGTGGTGCTGGAAAAGCACAGCAGGTCAGGCAGCATCCGAGGAGCAGGAAAATCGATGTTTCGGGCAAAAGCCCTTCATCAGGAATAGAGGCAGGATGCCTGCAGAGTGGAGTCGGGGGACAGGGTTGGGGAGAAAGTAGCATAGAGTACAATAGGTGAATGGGGATGGGGATGGGGATGGAGGTGATAGGTCAGAGAGGAGGGTGAGGGAAGGTAGCAAAGAGTACCATGGGTGAATGGGGGTGGGGATGAAGGTGATAGGTCAGAGAGGAGGGTGAGGGAAGGCAGCAAAGAGTACCATGGGTGAATGGGGGTGGGGATGAAGGTGATAGGTCAGAGAGGAGGGTGAGGGAAGGTAGCAAAGAGTACAATGGGTGGATGGGGGTGGGGATGGAGGTGATAGGTCAGAGAGGAGGGTGGAGTGGATAGGTGGGAAGGAAGATAGGCAGGTAGGACAGGTCATGGGGATGGTGCTGAGCTGGAAGGTTGGAGCTGGGGTGAGGTGGGGAAAGGGAAATGAGGAAACTGGTGAAATCCACATTGATGCCCTGGGGTTGAAGTGTCCCAAGGCGGAAGATGAGGCTTTCTATTTGACAGGTATGACACGTCATGAGGTAGGAATAGTATTAGCTATCTGATTTCTTGCTCCTTTAGCATAGGAGGTAATCTCAAGAGACTTTAAGGACACACAAGTGCCTTGAGATATATTTAATATTACTGATAATTGTTATACCTGATTATTATACACATTAAAGTAGCAATCAGATAAAAATTGATGAGAAAGTGAGGTCTGCAGATGCTGGAGATCAGAGCTGGAAATGTGCTGCTGGAAAAGCGCAGCAGGTCAGGCAGCATCCAGGGAACAGGAGAATCGACGTTTCGGGCATAAGCCTTCCTGAAGAAGGGCTTATGCCCGAAACGTCGATTCTCCTGTTCCCTGGATGCTGCCTGACCTGCTGCGCTTTTCCAGCAACACATTTCCAGATAAAAATTGATACCAAGTAAGAGATGTTTGGAGGTGTATACCAAAGTGATGTCAAAGAAGTGGTTCATATAGAGGATTTTAAAAGAAGAGAGAGACACACACACACACAAAGCAGGGAAATATTTAGAGTGGAGCCTGGATGTCCATAGGCACAGCTAACATTAATGTGGCAAACAGGGAGGAGATACCTAGATAGACAGGGTGCTTAATAAGGCGTTTAGCACACTTGTCTTCATTGCTTATTCCTTTGGGTGCAGAAGTGGGGACGTTATGTTGAGGTTGCACAGAACATTAGTGAGGTCTCTGCTGGAGTACTGTGTCCAGTTCTGGTCACTCAGTTATACGAAGGATATTATCAAACTGGTGAGAGTTCAGAAGAGATATACCAGGATATTGCTGGGAATGAAGGGTTTGAGCTATAAGGAGAGGCTGGAAAGGCTGGGACTTTTGTCACTGGAGCGTACGAGGATAAGGGGCTACCTTATAAAGGTTTATATAAAATCATGAGGGATATGGATAAAGAGAATGGCAGGTGTCTTTTCCCTAGGGTGGGGAATTTCAAAACTCAGCGCTTTTTTAAAGGAGAGAAAAAAAGATTTAGAAAAGACATGAGGGACAATTTTTTTACAGGTGTGTGGAATGAATAGAGGAAGTGATGAAAGCAGATACAGTTGCAACATTTAAAATATATTTGAATAAGCATATGCGTAAGAAAGGTTTGGAGGGATATAGGCCAGGAGCAGGCAGTTAGGGCAAATTTAGTTGGTATTAGGTCAGCATGGACTGGTTGGACTGAAGGGTTTCTGTGCTGTCTGACTCTATAACTCTATGCACAATGTCTTCACCAATGTTCAGAATGCCTTCTGGTGCTGACAGTGCAGACTGAAACATCTCAGCTGCCTGAATTGACTCTAGAGTTGAGGATCTTCTGTTAACAAGGCCTCTTGTGAGTGCAGAGTATAGGGCGGCATGGTGGCTCAGTGGTTAGCACTGCTGTCTCACAGCACCAGGGTCCCAGGTTCAATTCCAGCCTTGGGCGACTGTCTTTGTGGAGTTTGCACATTCTCCCCATGTCTGCATGGGTTTCCTCCGGGTGCTCCAGTTTCCTCCCACACTCCAAAGATGTGCAGTCCAGGTGAATTGGCCATTCTAAATTGCCCAAAGTGTTAGATGCATCAGCCAGGGGGAAACGGGTCTGGGTAGATGTGGACATGTTGGGCCGAAGGGCTGGTGAGGAACTAATGAAGCGAAGATTGAAATAACCTTAAGAAGATTACAGGCATAAGGTGAACCAACGCTTAATACGTAATACAAGGGTCAGAATTTCTATCTGGAATTGGGCATTCAGAAAATGTAGGTCAAAAGTGGGAGGTAAAGTATTTGTAAAAATACTTTCTCATATAGATTTTATATAATACAACTTATATCTTTTTAAATTTTGATGTAATAATGTTCTACGTTCTTCTATATAAGGAACATTGGCAGCCTCTTGTGAATATTTTCACTGATGGGTCATCATGGTAACCAATAAGAAACTTAAAAGTTACAGTCTATCAAGCTAGGTTTCACTCTGCGATTTAACTTGTCCAATACTGTCATTAGCTGGAATTGTAGCAGCATCCATGGGGAGCCACTAGACAATACCTCAGGAGCCTCCTTTCAATGAAGAGGTATTGACAATGAAATTCAACATCAAACATTATTTCCACTGTGACAAGGCAGCCTTTGGCTGTTTCTGAAACAGTGGGTGAAGATGACACAATCTGCACCAAGTTCATGGTTTTCCAGGCAGTACAATCCCCTGCTCTGCTCTATGTATCAGAGAAACGCACAATGTACAGGATACATCGCAATTCCCTATAGAAATACCACCAGTGATGTCTGTTCAAGGTCCTGAAAATCCAGTGGCAGGATCAGTGCTCCAATATCAGTGTCCTCTCTCATGCCAATATCCTCCATTCTGAGGCACTGGTTACTGTCAACCAGCTGAGTTGGGTCTGCATGTCTGACATAAGGCTTCCTAACAGAACTTCATCATGGCAAGTGGACACCAGGGGAGCAGAGGAAACACTTCAAGAATTTCCCCCAAAGACTTCTTGAAGGAATGCAATATTCCCACCAATCTCTTATTGAAGTCCACTCGAATTATACTTTGGCAAGAAGAACAGAGGAGTTCAATCTCATTTAAATGGAGAAAGATTGCAGAAAGCTTCAGAAGAGTTCATTTTGGAGACCTCATCCAGGAATCACAAAAAAAGCTAGCATCCAGGTAATATGGAATGTAAATGGAATGTTGGTCTTTATTTCCAAGGGAATGGAATATAAAAATAGTTGGGCTCTTGCTAAAATGATACAAAGCACTGGTCAGACTACAGCTGGAGTACTGTAAACAGTTTTGGTCCCCTTGTTAAAGGAAAGATATAAGCTGTCTAACCAAGGTTCATGCCGATGATACCAGGGTGGAGGGATTGTCTTCTAAGGTGAGGTTGAGTAGGTTGGACCTGTACTCATTGGAGTTTAGAAGGATAGGGGATGGCCTTATTGAAGCATTCGAGTTTCTTAGAGGACCACACAGAGTAGATATAGAGAGATTGCTTCCACTTGTGGAAGAATCTAGAACCAGAAGGAAGCACGGGCGGCACGGTGGCACAGTAGTTAGCACTGCTGCCTCACAGCGCCAGAGACCCGGGTTCAATTCCTGCCTCAGGCGACTGACTGTGTGGAGTTTGCACATTCTCCCCATGGCTGCGTGGGTTTCCTCCGGGTGCTCCGGTTTCCTCTCACAATCCAAAGATGTGCAGGTCAGGTGAATTGCCCATGCTAAATTGCCCGTAGTGTTAGGTAAGGGGTAAATGTAGGGGTATGGGTGGGTTGCGCTTCGGGGGGTCGGTGTGGACTTGTTGGCCCGAAGGGCCTGTTTCCACACTGTAATGTAATCTAAGCATCTCAGAATATGGGTTCACACATTTAAGACAGAGAATAGGAGGAATTTCTTCTCTCAGAGGGTAGCGAATCTATGAAATGCTTTAGCGCAGAGGGCTTTTGAGATTGGGTCATTGAATGTATTCAAGACGGAGGTAGGCAGATTTTTAATCCATGTGAAAATCAAGTGTTATGGGGAAAAGGCAGGATTATCAGATCAGCCGTAACCTCATTGAATGGTGATGCAGACTCGATGGGCTGAATGGCCTGTATCTACTCCAGCCCCTTATGGTCTTATTGAAGATGCCAGTGACCTTGAGTATCTCTAAAAGACTCAAGAAGATGTCAAGCACAAAGAGCAGAATGAGAGAGTAAAAACCAGAGTATCCCAACCATCCAGATCCTCAAACAACACCTCATCATCATCGTCTGCGGTCCCTCACAGATGAGGATCACTCTCTTCCACCTTCAGGGTGAGTCTGTACAAACTGATGTGGCTACCATAAGCTCTGTTACGCTTTGGCCAGGTGGTGGTCACGGGAAGAGGTGTGTAGGGTATTGGGGTGGCAGAATGCTCTTTTCACCATTTTTGCCTGGCTTCTACTTTTTCCTGATGGCAAGTCTCGATGTGCTCGACACCTTCCTGAATGCTTTTCCTCCACGGTGATGGTATCGGGCCCATGATTTCCAGGTGTCTGTGGAACTTCTGCAATTTGCCAGTGAGGCTTTGAGGATATTACTGAAATGCTAACTCAGGCTTGCCTGCCATTTTGAAGTTGGGAGTAGAGCAGTTGTTTGGGGAGTCTTGTGTCGGCCATGTGGATGATGTACCCAAACCATCGTAGCCGATCAAGGGTGGTCAGTGCCGGTTGAGGATGCTGGTGTTGCCGCGTCTTTCTTCTCAACAGATTCACAGGATCTTGCACAGGCAGTGTACTTGAGGGACTCTTCCAGTGCCTTGAGGTGTCTGGCCCATCTGAAACAGCGTGAAGATCCAGCATTGAAACATCTAGCCACCTGAAAACTCACACTTCCAGAGTGGGCGAAGAAGCGACTAGACCTTAGATTAGATTACTTTACAGTGTGGAAACAGGCCCTTCGGCCCAACAAGTCCACACCGACCCCCCTGAAGCGCAACCCACCCATACCCCTACATTTACCCCTTACCTAACACTACGGGCAATTTAGCATGGCCAATTCACCTGACCTGCCATCTTTGGACTGTGGGAGAAAACCGGAGCACCCGGAGGAAACTCACGCAGACACGGGGAGAATGTGCAAACTCCACACAGTCAGTCGCCTGAGGCGGGAACTGAACCCGGGTCTCTGGCGCTGTGAGGCAGCAGTGCTAACCACTGTGCCACCGTGCCGCCCACGTCTTCTCTCACAAGTCGGTTATTGTGTAAGGTTGGACCTAGTCTGAAAATGTGTTGCTGGAAAAGCGCAGCAGGTCAGGCAGCATCCAAGGAGCAGGAGAATTGACATTTCGGTCATGAGCCCTTCTTCAGGAATCTAAGGTTGGACCTAGTCTGATTTAGCTCACAATGTCAAAATTGGATTTGATGTGAATGGTGTTCGCCATGTTTTGACAAAATGCCCAACACGTGGTGATGTGTGAACAGTGCTAAGCGCTGATCATTGATCCTTTTGTTCTGGTCACAGCAAATGATAGGATGGCATTGGGGGCTATATGCTTTCCAACATGAGCATCCTATTTCATCAAACTTTCTTCCTCCTGACTATAGTGTGCCCCTCTAAATTCCATCTTGTGCTCGAATTCAGTCAGTCCTCTGGTCTCGAGTGGGTTCATGCAACAGTTGATGGTTAGCTCTGCGAAGCTGCTCAGGAAGACTTGTGAGTGCAGAGTGTTGTGAAAGAGTTTTGTTGTTCTGAAAACCTGATTTAATCCATGTTGCTTGACATGGCATTAGTGATTGATTTTCTGTTGTACCAGAAGGTCATGCCTGAGAATCTGTAGTTTTCCCAATGGATATGTCTGGTTTTGATAAGTCCACAGTGTCCTTCACTGACAAAACATTTCCACACGATTCTCCTGTTCCCTGGATGCTGCCTGACCTGCTGCGCTTTTCCAGCAACACATTTTCAGCAAAACATTTCCACTGTTCACTATGGGATGGCAATGCAGTTGTTGCATAGCACAAGAGCAGATCTGATTTGTGACAGTGAGCACATTTCCAAGATCTTGAAGTGTGTGCACAATTCTGTTTGTCAATGCTGTCTTTGCAGTTTCATAATTCCAGAGTCTCGTTGCCTCATCTTATTTTGTTTCCATTTATTGTCAACTAGTTCTGATGATTATGGCACTAAATTTACCCTTAGCCCCACAATACCTTGTGTATCAAAAGCCACCTCTTCTTTACGCCCGGTATGACTGACTATCAGCAAGGAAGGACATGAAAGATAGTCAACTGGATTGAAGCTGTCTAGCTGCTACTCAACATGGAACAGACACTTTGGTCATTTCAGTACTTAACCTTCTGTCTGAGTGAATGTTGTGCGCTGTGGTTTGGTGAAGATCTGGTCATTACTTCAAACAACATTTCGTATGTAGAGGTGAAGGTGTAGGGTATCCCACGTGATTGAGATCTCTGTCTGCCTGTGAAACACATCGGGCTATGGGGGTGAGAAATCTGCTTGGCATCAGAAACATTGTTTGCTTTCTCTTCCTGCAAGAGCATTGCTCTGAAGCCACCTAGGCTTGTACCGACAAGCAGCTGCCTAATTTTCTCGGTGTTATAATAGGGAATGGTGTAACTTACAATCAATTGAGGTGTAATCTGGTGCCCGGTATGTTGTGTGGTGTAAGCCACTCCCACTTGGTGGTGTCTTTTGTCAGACTGTGTCGGATGGGGACAGATCATGTAGTGAGGTTAGGAATGAAGGGACTATGGTTACTGACGCACGCATTACCCTGCATTTCAACAGGATCCACAGCATTCCAGTGACTTCAGCTTTCCATAATACTCCTGCAAATGAACACATGACCAAAGTATTCAATTTTGCTTTCATTGAACCAGAATGTATCTTTGACCTAGTTGAGGTTACACCCTCCAAATTGTTGTAGGCATGCACGTAGCCAGGTATCAAATTCAATTTCAGTTAAACTGTGGGTGGGAATGTCTTCCCCAATGTTCAGAATGCCTTCTAGTGCTGACAGTGCAGACTGAAACATCTCAGCTGCCTGAACTGACTCTAAAGTTGAGGATCTTCTGTTAACAAGGCCTCTTGTGAGTGCAGAGTATAGGGTGGCACAGTAGCTCAGTGGTTAACACTGCTGCCTCAAAGCACCAGGGTCCCAGGTTCGATTCCAGCCTTGGGCGACTGTCTCTGTGGAGTTTGCATGTTCTCCCCGTGTCTGCATGGATTTCCTACGGGTGCTCCGGTTTCCTCCCACAGTCCAAAGATGTGCAGGTCAGGTGAATTGCCCATAGTATTAGGTGCATTAGTCAGAGGGAAATGGGTCGGTGTGGACATGTTGGGCTGAAGGGCCTGTTTCCACACTGTAGGGAATCTAATCTAATCTTTTAAAAAAAAGAGTTTGGTTGTTTGGAAAACCTGGTTTGTGTCTGCACTGAAGTCAGGGTTAGCAAAGTGTTGAGCACCACCCACTGCCTCTACATTGTTATTGATGTTAAGTGCTTCTCATTGTCTGGCTTAGTTTAGTGATCGCATCGATATAGCCTCCTCCATCGCCAGACCATGGCAACACGACACCTGGAGGAAGAGCGCCTCATCTTCCGCCTAGGAACCCTCCAACCACAAGGGATGAACTCCAGCTTCCTCATTTCCCCTCCCCCCACCTTATATCAGTCCCAACCCTCGGATTCAGCACCGCCTTCTTGATCTGCAATCTTCATCCCGACCTCTCCGCCCCCACCCCACTCCGGCCTATCACCCTCACCTTAACCTCTTTCCACCTATCGCATTCCCAACACCCCTCCCCCAAGAACCTTCTCCCTTGCTTTTATCTTAGCCTGCTTGGTACACCCTCCTCATTCCTGAAGAAGGGCTTATGCCCAAAACGTCGATTCTCCTGCTCCTTTGATGCTGCCTGACCTGCTGCACTTTTCCAGCAACACATCTTTCACATCAATATAGATTCCAACCCGACTCAGTCTCTTGGGTTTCTTGACAAACCATGCGGTGATGCTCAGGAGCAGGCGCACCTCTGACTTTCTCAATCATGTCAAGATTGATTAACCAATCTGAGATCCAATCCCTTTCTGCTTCCTGACTGTGAAATGGATACCATTATTGCAACCAGCGACAGATTAGAATCGAGACGTAATTTGCACTTTACACCTTTCAGTGTCATCACACAATTCAACCGAATTGTTGGGGCTGTGCAGGAACTGTGTATGTGATTGCGACAGCTTGTAGTCTTGCTGCTGTGAGTGTACAAGCAACATGGGTGGGGGGGTGTGTGTGGGGGGGGTCACATTCTCCACATAAGCCTAGCATACAGCATTCGTTCACACCTCTAAATATATCCAGCACTGCAAATGTCTCAAAGGTCTTCAGTGATTTGTTTTGGTGATAAAAGACAAAAAAGTCGCATGCTGTTTGGCAGTGTAAAATACATTATTGAGTATACCACTCATGGAGGACGTTTATTCCTGTCTGAACAATCAACACTGATTTAACTGGTTTGGTATTGCACTTGGCAGAATTTGTTTCAATTATCCAGTCCGACCAGATTGAATTTCTTTAGAGTTAACAGTTGTAATTATAGAACACCTTTGAATCAATGCCAAGATTTCAACTCACAGTCTATTCCTGAACACTAAGGGATGAAAGGTTATATTTGAGATTGAGTGGATAACACTTCAAATCAAAGCAAACTCCAGGACATCTCTGCAGGAGGTCCTCAGTTGCATCATCAATGACCTTCCCTTCACCATAAGGTCAGCAGTGGGGATGGTCGCTGATGATTGCACAATGTTCAGCACCATTCACAACTCCTCAGATACTGAAGCAGTTCATGACCAACTGCAACAAGATCTGGACAACATTCAGGCTTGCGGTGGCAAAACAACCTTTCCAGGCAATGACCACATCTCCAACAAGAGAGACTCCATTATTGCTCCTTGATCTTCAATGGCATTATCACCAGTGAATCTCCTGCTTTTGTAATCCCTCCCATGGGCATTACCATGAACAATGAGCTGGTTGCAAAATTGAAAGTCTGTCGCTGGTCAAAACTATCCTGAGCACAAAAAGGAACCATGGATGGTGGAAATCAGAAACACAAACAGAAATGATGAATGGACACTCTAACTTCAAATAATGTTGATCTTGCTAATTAGATTAGATTACTTTACAGTGTGGAAACAGGCCCTTCGGCCCAACAAGTCCACACCGACCCACCGAAGCGCAAACCACCCATACCCCTACATTTACCCCTTACCTAACACTACGGACAATTTAGCATGGCCAATTCACCTGACCCGCACATTTTTGGATTGTGGGAGGAAACCGGAGCACCCGGAGGAAACCCACGCAGACACGGGGAGAACGTGCAAATTCCACACACACAGTTGCCTGAGGCGGGAAATGAACCCGGGTCTCTGGCCCTGTGAGGCAACAGTGCTAACCACTGTGCCACCGTGCCGCCCACAATGTTGACCTTGCTTCACCCATGTATTGTGCAGTGTAATCTGTATGCCTCACTCTGTCTGCCCTTGCTTGCTATGATCGGTCTGTACTGCTTGCAAAACAAAACTTTTCACTTTACTTAGGTACACATGATAACAACCAATAAATCAAACTAAATCAAATCAAGAAATTGCTGCAAAAACTCAGTAGGTCTGGCAGCATCTGTGAAGAGAAAGCAGAGTTAACATTTCGGGTCCATTGATTCTTCTTCAGCATTTCTGGCAACCAATTTACACAACATCCAGGTTCGATTGCAAAAATGACCCTGCATTTCTTTATCTGCCACTGCAACACACCACCCTGTTCTCTGTCTCATATTTGTTGCAGTGCTCCAATGAAGCTCAGCATAAGCTGGAAGAACAGCACCTCATTCTCCACTTGGAGACCCTGGAGCCATCAGGACTCAATATCAAGTTTGATAATTTTAGGGCCTGAGCACCTCCTCCCATGTCCCTAACCCAACACACCAGGCTTTGTCATCACATGGGCTGATACCAGAAACAACCCATTCTCAGCCACTATGGTCCCCCATTAGCAGCTGGTCATTCCCTTCAGACTGACCCGACCCATTCCTTTGTCTACCCAATTGCTGTTCTCTCTCTCTGGGCTCCATCTCCATTTATCGTTTAGTTCTCCCCCCTCCACCCCACCTTCAGCAGACATACCAACCTTTCTTAGCTACCATCTGTTCTGAAGAAGGGTCACTGGACCCGAAATGTTAACTCTGCTTTCTCTCCACAGCTGCTGCCAGACCTGCTGGGTTTCTCCAAAAATTTCTGTTAGTGCCCTAAGCGCACATCCATTCATGGACGTTAGAGGTCTAATTGCTTCCCCCATCACTTGAGCAAAACAATGCTGGCAAATGCAACACTCAATGAGTTCCAATAAACCAACTTGGTTTTTCCAAACTGCAACGTCTTCTTCCACATTACTTGGATTCAAATCTGAGTCTTTTCCCATTTTTCAGTTCTCAGTCAGAATTAAATAAAAATTATCTTTATACTCAAGAGCAATTGGATGACGATTCAGATGCTTCAGTCTCAACTTTAGAGCAGGTTGGCAGTGCCAATTCTGCTTTCTCCCTTTGACATCTATTTCTTTCTTGAACATATTCAGTGACTTGACTTCCACAGTCCTCTGTGGTAGTGATTTTGACTGGTTCACTATCCTTTGAAGACATTTTTCTTCATCTCACCAATATCCTGAGACTGTCTCCCTTGGTTCGAGACATCCTGCAGCCATCTTGTCCTGTATAATTGCAGTGAGAAATCCCTGCAGCTGAACTAAATCCTCTTGCAATGAAGTTCGATATACCATTTGCTTTCTGTGCTTGCCTGTCTGTTTTCATTGGCTGGTGCACAAGGACACCCCAAATGCCTCAGTATATGCGCACTTCCCAAAATAACGCTGTTTAATTAATGCACCTCTTTTCTGTTTTTAACACCAAAATGTATAACTTCATATTTAGCCACATCAAAGCGCATTTACTGTGTGTATATTTAGAATTTGACTCCCTCCTTCCAACACCATTTCTGCGGCTCTGTATTCATCATCTGATCTAAACTCTGGTTCCCAGCATCTGCACTCCTCACTTTTGCCTAGCTGATTCATCTAGTATATCCTGTTCATTCTATACATATAACACATGGCACTAGTAGTAATCCTGAGATCACTACTTTCCAATTTACATTCTAAATCTTTATGCACTTATTTTCTCATCCTTTATCTTACGAATGTTGTTGTTATTAGTATGTACCATGGCCACGGACTGATCACCCTTGCCACTTCAGAATATTCTGCAGGTCTCCAAGACATCCTTGACCAATTCATCAGGGAGCAACATGCCATTCATTGAGTCTTTTTTTGCCGCCGCAGAAATGTGTGTTCCTATTACTAATGAATCCCAATCATGAGAGACCTGTCACTATTCTTCATCCCCTTCTGTAAACGAGAGTCAAAAGATGAAGAGCTTGTCTTGCTGGGTACATCTAAAACAATAAAGGAAATGTTCCCATCGCGACAGTGCAAGTCAGCACAGTCAACCCAACATACAGAGATAGGGCAGTGGGCTGGAGTGTAAAAGCTGCTTCACTCCGCTGATGCTGATGCTGAGCATTTCCATCATTTTATGATTCAGATTTCCACCTTCCCCCATATATTTCTTTTCGTTTCGGTCTCCCACCTAACTATTTCTGCAGTCTGTGTCTGCAGTTCACTTTGTCATTTTTAAGCATTATATTTCAGATTTCCTACAAAGAGACTAGACCCCAAACTGTTTCCCAGCCAATGACGGGCCGCAAAACCCACCGACAACCAAATGGCAGGACTTCCCTCCTTCTCCTCACTCCGTCATTCTGATGTAATTTCCACAAGTCTTGTCTCCTCCAATATCACTGAGTGCAAACTGAAGCTAACTCTGCTCCGACATTCTAATCCGTGATGTCCCACTTGTCCATCAGCTGAATCCTTTAATGTACATTTATCTCCATCTAAGTGTACGGGTATCAGTGATCTGTAGATCTTCAGCCTCAAGTGATCCAAGGTGGGGAAGGTGCCTACAGTGCTATCCACAAGCCTGGACTAATTGCCCTTGCTAAGCTCATTTCGGTCCCAGATTTCTACTGGCTTTCTGCCTGCCACTGCATTCAATTTAAAATCTTAATCTCTATGTATGAATCGGTTTGAAGTTGTGCCCTTTGTAATCTCCACCAGCCTTGCATGAGACCCTCTGTCTTTGGTATTCAGTGCCTCCCTCCTCCCTTTGTTCTGTTCTCTGTGTTGGAGCCTTGGGTCATGTGTCTTTGCCTATTCTCCAACATTGCTACCACTCAGCCTGTCTTTCAAAGCCTATCACTGTAACCAGATTTCCTTCCGTTTCTCGGAGACCATGGCTTCACCTATTTTTAATATCGCTTCACATCATTCACGCTCTCCTGAAAAGTGTCTCACTTGATCCACAGCAAAGGGGACACAAAAGCAAGCCGCTGTAAATACAGATTAAGCCCTTGTCCTTTCAACCTCCTTCCTGAGCATTGCCTGGTTAAGTTTGGTAGAGATCCAAGCTCTCTTTACATCATTGCAAAGTCTTTAAAAGGGTTTTGGTTTCCATTTTGAAACAAAAAGAATGTAAAAGGATAGTAGTGAGGGCAAGGATATGGCATTAGCAGAATCAGTCCAGTTAAAACCAAAGAGTTTCTTATTTTTACCTTCTATATCTTGCACTTCAAAATTCTGATGCTGCATACAACACGATTTAGGGTATCTCTTTGTATAATTCCACTCTAAGGTGAGAATAGATAGGGGGCATCATGATGTGGAGGTGCCAGTGTTGGACTAGGGTGGACAAAGTTAAAACTCACACAACACCAGGTTATAGCCCAACAGGTTTATTTGGAAGCACTAGCTTCTGGAGCACTGCTCCTTCATTGGTCCTTATGAAGGAGCAGCGTTCCGAAAGCTAGTGCTTCCAAATAAACCTGTTGGACTATAACCTGGATTTGTGTGATTTTTAACTCCATAGATAAAAGGGAAAGCCTCGATTTTCATATTGTTGCCAAAGACAGGCGTGTTTTGGCAGGGTCAGTTTGCTGCTTTGAGTAGTAACTCTACACCCCTTTCTTAACAATCAGGACAGTGTGGGAATCTGTTCCAGGCGCTCAGTCAATGCTGCAGTGATCTTTTCTGTCTTTCGTTCCTTGTCATGTTCAAAATGAACAACAGCATGGCCGAGATTGGCGACTTGGGAAACTGGGATACGGCTGCCCTCTTTGCAGTTTAGTGAAACCCAAATACCATGCAGGAAAGTAGTCATTCAGAAGAACCCGTGAGGTAGGGAAATGAGTAAATCCCGTGGTCTCTGTGACCCAGATTTCATTTCAGGTGGGACCGATTGATGAAAGCCCTTGCACTATCTAGCACACTACAGATTAAATGAATACAGGCAGTCAGTGAGGATAGTGGTGTAGAATAATAAGAAATTACCAATAAAAATCTAATACAGTAAGCATACCGTATGCTATACAAAGCTGTGCAGTTCACTCCATCAGTCACTGCAGCACAAATTGCCCTCATGGACAATATAACAGAACTTTCCAAACAGGTTGTTTCTCCTCGTTAAGGAAATTAAGCTCCTAAATCCCAATGTGTTGACATTGCTCTTCAATTGTTGAATCCTTTGAAATTATTAGCTGTTTATTAGAAGCTGTCAAGAAGATGTCAGTTCAGGAATTTAATTCTCGTCTGAACCATTTCTTTTCAACTCCTCCAAGAATAGCACCTTTGTGTTAAAAGTAAACTGGTTTTCTCAAGTTCGATCTTTCCTTTAGGCAATGTGTCTCAGCTAACTCATTTAGACATGACAATGTGAACCCAGGGTTAACCCAGATTAGCAGTGAAACCTAATTTCTCATTTTTTTAGGTCTGGGTTATGGTTTTGTTTTGGTGCAGTTTCTTAGATTCATTTTGACTTTTATTCCCATCCAGACTCTGATTATCTTCATAAAGCTGCCATGAATGTGAGTGTTGCATACAGAAACTTGCAAAACACTCAGAGAATTTTGTCCTATTCATGGAATTGACCAGCTTGGGTGCATCATTCAACTTGGAAATTGGCATGTCTTATGAACTGTGGGATGCCTGTAAGACAAATGTGATTGGTGTGTATATAATAGAACAAAAATGACCTTATGTCACTTTCCAGTCACTTCCCTTCATATATAAATCCCAGAAATGAAAAAAACTAAGGGGATCAATAAAAATGGGATTGTGATTGTCAGTATGATGCCATCCTTGAGCAGAAGACTATCAAGCATTCTGATCTCTTGAAAAATCATAATTTTTATTTGCCGGGCATCTTGGATTAGTTTGATATGAATATTTATGTTGTGGCGGCATAGTGATAATATAGTATGGTGGTGGGGCAGCATGGTGACTCAGTGGTTAGCCCTGCTACTTCACAGCCCCAGGCCCTGGGTTCGATTCCAGCCTCGGGCAACTTTGCACATTCCCCCTGTGACTGCATGGGTTTCCTCCAGGTGCTCCAATTTCTGCCCACACTCCAAAGATGTGCAGGTTAGTTGGATTGGCCATGCTAAATTTCCCATAGTACTTAGGGATGTGCAGGATTAGCCATGGGAACTGCAGGGTTACAGGGATAAGGTAGGGGGGCAGTGGGTCTGGTTGGGATACTCTTTGAAGTGGCAGTATGAATTCAATGGATCAAATGGCCTGCTCCCATACTGTAGGTGTTCTGTTCTTTAAAACTACAACGTAATCTCCTGACCTGGGCTAATAACCAGTAGAATAGGAGTTTAAACTCCACCATGTGTGACATCGAGTATATAAGTGTGATACTTGGATTTTAAAATAAAAGCAGATAGATTTTAGTAAATTCCTAAGTACTTTATTTCCTAATGACCTAAGTACTTTATTTCCAAGAAGACATGTAAGTTCAGTGAATTGCCTGACCACATCTTTGAGGCGTTAATAGATGAAATGTTGATACTGTTGAGCTGATGACAGGCAGAGAAAATAGACCAATGCCACCAGTTTTGTTTTAATCTCAGAGCAGAATGCTCAATGTTTCAGGTCAGGGAGACCAAGTGCCCTACCAGGAGGGGGTTTAGTCTGTGAAGCATCCCAGGGCGAGAGAATGTATTGAAGTGTTCCAGCTATTTGAACTGAAAAGAGACTCAGAATATCAGGTTGAAGAAGGTTCATACCAATAGACTGAGAAACACGTTGTAAAACTGTCTCATCCGTCCAAGGAAAAGAAGTGGGAAGAGTCAGTTATATAAGGGATAAAAGGGTTGAGATAAGAATTATATTTCTCTGGGGTTTGACTATCTCTCATGGCTATTACTGGGAAACAGCTTGAAGCTTTGTTTTGTTGTTCATGTCTTCTATATATATAAGACTTTTTTCCCTCCATTTTATGTGCCATGGACAGAGGATATGAAGCAAAGTCTGTATTCTCTGAGACAGTTCAGAGGGTCATGGTCCATGTTGTGACCAATGACGGTGGAAGAAACGGAAAAGAGCTCCTTCAAGGAGATTTTAGGGAGTTAGGTAGGAAATTGAAAAGCAGGACATCAGCTGACTCCTGGAGCCGCACAACAGCTAATTTAGGAATCGAAGGGTTGGGCAGATGAATGTGTGGCTGGGGAGATGGTTCAGGAGGGAGGCCTGTAGATTTCTTAAGCACTGGGATTTGGTCAAGTAGAGCTGAAACACAGATTAAACAGGTTACATTGGAACAGGAATGGGAAAAGCATCCTCAAAGGGGAGCTTTGCTCATGCTGTTGGGGTGACTTCAGGGTGATTGAATGTTCAGAGGGGAGAGAAGCTGAGATGGCATTAGAAGTAAAAATGCAAGTGACTCTGGAAGGCAGAGGAATCATAGAATGGTTTAAAAAGTAGTGACTTGTTTTGAAGATTGATGGAATATGTTTTAATGCAAGGAAACTGAGGAATAAGATAGATGAGCAGAAGGTACAGAGAGGCACATGGGAGTTATGACGCAGTTGTTCACATATAATGCATGTTTCAGCAGGGCAATTTGTTTATAATGTCACGAAGAAAGTAAGGAACAGGATTTTTGAGAATGCTTACATCTGCTGGCAATAGCATGATTCCAACAGTAATCGTTTCGCGTGCTTCATTCTGCACATACACTGATGTCCATGTGTTTGTGGTGTTCTGAGCATGTGCTCTATCAGCTGCTAACACACCAACTCTGTGGCAGAAGTACAGTAAAGCGAACAGCTTTCTGAGAGGGGTAATGTCCAGAGAGCAGCTCTCTGGGAGACATACTGTACAGAGAGCAGCTCTCCGTGAGGGGTACTGTACAGAGAGCAGCTCCCTGTGAGGGGTACTGTACAGAGAGCAGCTCTCTGTGAGGGGTACTGTACAGAGAGCAGCTCTCTGCGAGGGGTACTGTACAGAGAGCAGCTCTCTGTGAGGGGGTACTGTACAGGGAGCAGCTCCCTGTGAGGGATACTGTACACAGAGCAGCTCCCTGTGAGGGGGTACTGTACAGGGAGCAGCTCCCTGTGAGGGGTACTGTACAGGGAGCAGCTCTCTGTGAGGAGTACTGTACACAGAGCAGCTCTCTATGAGGGGTACTGTACAGAGAGCAGCTCTCTGTGAGGGGAACTGTACACAGAGCAGCTCTCTATGAGGGGTACTGTACAGAGAGCAGCTCTCTGTGAGGGGAACTGTACACAGAGCAGCTCCCTGTGAGGGGAACTGTACACAGTGCAGCTCTCTGCGAGGAATACTGTACAGAGAGCAGCTCTCTGCGAGGGGTACTGTACAGGGAGCAGCTCTCTATGAGGGGTACTGTACAGAGAGCAGCTCTCTGTGAGGGGAATTGTACACAGAGCAGCTCTCTATGAGGGGTACTGTACAGAGAGCAGCTCTCTGTGAGGGGAACTGTACACAGAGCAGCTCCCTGTGAGGGGAACTGTACACAGTGCAGCTCTCTGCGAGGAATACTGTACAGAGAGCAGCTCTCTGCGAGGGGTACTGTACAGGGAGCAGCTCTCTGTGAGGGGTACTGTACAGGGAGCAGCTCTCTGTGAGGGGTACTGTACAGAGAGCAGCTCTGTGTGAGGGGTACTGTACAGGGAGCAGCTCCCTGTGAGAGGTAGTGTACAGGGGGCAGCTCCCTGTGAGGGGGTACTGTACAGAGAGCAGCTCCCTGTGAGGGGTAGTGTACAGGGGGCAGCTCCCTGTGAGGGGGTACTGTACAGAGAGCAGCTCCCTGTGAGGGGTACTGTACAGGGAGCAGCTCTGTGTGAGGGGTACTGTACAAGGAGCAGATCCCTGTGAGGGGTACTGTACACAGAGCAGCTCCCTGTGAGGGGAACTGTACACAGTGCAGCTCTCTGCGAGGAATACTGTACAGAGAGCAGCTCTCTGCGAGAGGTACTGTACAGGGAGCAGCTCTGTGTGAGGGGTACTGTACAGGGAGCAGCTCCCTGTGATGGGGTACTGTACAGGGAGCAGCTCTGTGTGAGGGGTACTGTACAGGGAGCAGCTCTCTCTGAGGGGTACTGTACAGGGAACAGCTCTGTGTGAGGGGTACTGTACAGGGAGCAGATCCCTATGAGGGGGTACTATACACAGAGCAGCTCCCTGTGAGGGGTACTGTACAGGGAGCAGCTCTCTCTGAGGGGTACTGTACAGGGGGCAGCTCCCTGTGAGGGGTAGTGTACACAGAGCAGCTCTCTGTGAGGGGTACTGTACAGGGAGCAGCTCTGTGTGAGGGGTACTGTACAGGGAGCAGCTCTCTGTGAGGGGTACTGTACAGGGAGCAGCTCCCTGTGAGAGGTAGTGTACAGGGGGCAGCTCTCTGTGAGGGGTACTGTACAGGGAGCAGCTCTCTGTGAGGGGTACTGTACAGGGAGCAGCTCTGTGTGAGGGGTACTGTACAGGGAGCAGCTCTGTGTGAGGGGTACTGTACAGGGAGCAGCTCTGTGTGAGGGGTACTGTACAGGGAGCAGCTCCCTGTGAGAGGTAGTGTACAGGGGGCAGCTCTCTGTGAGGGGTACTGTACAGGGAACAGCTCTGTGTGAGGGGTACTGTACAGGGAGCAGATCCCTGTGAGGGGTACTGTACAGGGAGCAGCTCTCTTTGAGGGGTACATTACAGGGAGCAGCTCTCTTTGAGGGGTACTGTACAGAGAGCAGCTCTGTGTGAGGGGTGCTGTACACAGAGCAGCTCCCTGAGAGGGGTACTGTACAGGGAGCAGATCTCTGTGAGGGGGTACTGTACAGAGAGCAGATCTCTGCGAGGGGTACTGTACAGGGAGCAGATCCCTGCGAGGGGTACTGTACAGGGAGCAGCTCCCTGTGAGGGGTACTGTACAGGGAGCAGATCCCTGTGTGGAGGTACTGTACAGAGAGCAGCTCTCTGTGAGGGGTACTGTACAGAGAGCAGATCCCTGTGTGGGGGTACTGTACAGAGAGCAGCTCTCTGTGAGGGGTACTGTACAGAGAGCAGATCCCTGTGTGGGGGTACTGTACAGAGAGCAGCTCTCTGTGAGGGGTACTGTACAGAGAGCAGCTCTCTGTGAGGGGGCACTGTACAGAGAGCAGCTCTCTGGGAGAAATACATTGAGCAGCTTCCTGCGCTTGGTATAATACTCCTAGATTATCCCTCTTTTTGAAAAATTGGAGGGGCATAGTGACAAGAATGTGAGCATGCAGCATCCTGGTGATACAATTGTGGGTGGTGAAAGCACAAGTTTGGTTCTAACACTGGAAGAGAATATAGATATTATGAAGTGTTTTGAACATAAGAAGTAATGTGTGATATAGCTTGCTTAACAGGAATAGGAGAGTCTCCTTTATGCAGCATGAAGACCCTCCCTCCCTGCATTAATATTTTTTAAATGTCCAGTGTGAAATATACTTTTGCTTTGTTGATAAATATGATTTATACCTTCATTCAGGCTGTGCTATGCTTTGTGTTCAATTATTGGGTGATTTTTGTGTGAGCAGGAGTGACTTTTTTTTGCTGGTCTGCCCCATTCCCATTTTTCCCATCGCCCCCCCCCCTCCCATTATTTCTGTTCAGCAATTTTCTATGAAGTGAGGCTTCGCTTGGAATGGAAATATCGGATTGTAGGGGAACTACCTGTATAGCTCTGACCAAGAATTGGCATAAAAATGAGTAAAATTGGCAGCTCAGCATTCCTGGCTATAAATTCAGAGAAGATAGAGAAGTGGATAGCAGAGGAGATGGTAGGTTATTACATTGATGAAGGAATCTGTTATAACAATGAAGATAGCATCTTGGAAGCATCATTAAATTAAGCCAAATCAAACCAAAAAACAAATGGAGCAAATACACTGTTTGGTGTGTACTCTAGGATCCCAAACAGTCAGGAAGATCAATTATGTAATCAGAATTCAGAGAAGTGTAAGACTCAGAAGGCAGTAATATTAGGGAATTTTCACAACCCATATATTAACTGGGAAAAGATTAGTGGGTAGGGTAGGGAGGGAACAAGTTCTTGGATTGAATGCAGGACTTTCTTACCGAAACATAGGAAATGCAACAAAGGAGGGGACAATTCTAGGCCTAATAGTTGGATGGGAGCCTGGGCTGTTGAGGGCATTTTGGAGATAGTGATCATAACTCAGTTAGATTCTTATTGGAAATCATAAGGATGAGCTTGAAATAAACATTCCAAACTAAGGAAAGTCTGATTTTACTGAGGTATGATATGATTTGGCTGAAGTAGACCGGGAGTAGCTAATGTTGGATAAATCTGTGTCAGAACATTGCACACAGTATTCCAAAAAATGGCCTAACCAATATCCTATCCAGCCACAACATGACTCCCAACCCCTATACACAAGGCTCTGACCAATAAAGGGAAGAATACCAAACGCCTTCTTCACTATCTTATCCACCTGCGACTCCCCTTTCAAGGAGCTATGAACCTGCACTCCAAGGCCTCTTTGTTCAGCCACACTCCCCAGGATCTTATGTTACAACACGGGGTGAACCCCCCTGATAATTTAAGCCAGCAACACAGAAAAGATTTACCCCGTGCTGTAATCTGTAAAAATTCAAGAGGCAAAGTATTATCCCAAAAGTCAGTATTTAAAGTTAAAATTAAAAACTTATTTTTTAGAAGTCTAACATAGAATAATTAACTAACAACTATTTACAACTCCTTTATCTAAACCTATCTAATACCTTCCCCTCTACAACACTGGTCCAATAAAACCCCCGATTAAAACTTAGCGAAAAATTCAAATTTCAAAACCAGCCAGATATCGAATCTTCTCTTTGTATCTTCCTCAGCAGATTTGCTCTCCAGGTCGGTGAGATGTTTTGTCCTATGCAAACTCCTTCTCCAGACAGGTCCCTCTTAGATAGTTCTTACTCTCAACCTACATCTGTTGATCTTTTGGCAGTTGTCTCTCAACTGTTCAATTTTCCCCAGTTTTATACCCCAAAACATCGGATCGTTTCATTGGTTTTAATATTGTCAAAACACCAAATTCAAACTTGATTGGAGTTTGGTATCTTGGGGCATAATTTAAACTGATTGGCCAAATTTGCATTTGTTTTTGTCTCGTAGCAACCCAGACAGTGTTAGCTGTTCTGACCAAGCGTTACATTGTTACCTTGTTTTGGACTCTGCTTGCCTCTCTAAGTTCTTGCTAGCTCTCAACCCTCCTAAAGGTACAGTATACCTTACACCTTCATAACATTTACCATTAAGTGTATACGTCCTGCTCTGATTTGTCTCTCCAAAATGCAGCACCTCACATTTATCTAAAGTAAACTCTATCTTCCACTCCTCAGCCCAGTGGCCCATCAGATCAAGATCCTGTTGTACTCTGAGGTAGTCTTCTTCACTGTCCACTACACCTCCAATTTTGGTGTCATGTCTACACTTACTAACTCCTATATTCACATCCGAGGCATGTATATAAATGGAGGATGTTGTAAAACTTGAAAGGGTTCAGAAAAGATTTACAAGGATGCTACAGGGTTGGATGGTTTTGGCTATAGGGAGAGGCTGAATAGGCTAGGACTATTTTCCCTGGAGCGGCGGAGGCTGAGGGGAGAACCTTATAGATGTTTATAAAATCATGAGAGACATGGATAGAGTAAATAGCCAAGGTCTTTTCCCCGCAGTGAGGGAGTGCAAAACTGGAGGGTGTTTAATGTGAGAGAGAGGAAAGACTTAAAAGGAACCTAAGGGGTAGCTTTTTCATGCAGAGGGTGGTGCGTATATGGAATGAGCTGCCAGACGAAGTGGTGGAAGCTGGTACAATTACAACATTTAAAAGGCATCTGGGTGGGTATATGAATAAGAAGAGTTGAGAGGGATATGGGCTAAATGCCAGCAAATGGGACTAGATTAGGGTAGGATATCTGTTCGACCGATAGGTCTGTTTCCATGTTGTACATCTCTATGACTCTATAACAGTAGGAGGCATTCACAGCAGAAGTAGCAAAAGTACAGGGTAAATATATTCCTATTCTGGTAAGGGGTAAGACCAAGACTAGTGAGCCCTGAATGTCAATGGGTATAATGGCTAGGATTAAGAAAGAAAGAGAAGCTTATGGCATTTACTGATACTGCAAAGTCCCTAGAGGGATATATAACAAAATTAAATCTAATAATACCTTGCTGTTTCAGGCTTAAGATGGACAAAGCAACTATAATCTAATTTCACTCCCACTTCTTCTCTGTCCACGTAAATGTATTGAAGAGAGTGGTGCTGGAAAAACATAGCCGGTCAGGCAGCATCCAAGGAGCAGGAAAGTTGGTGTCTTGATCATAAGCTCTTCCTGATGAAAGGCTTATGCCCGAAACGTCGACTCTCCTGCTCCTCGGATGTTGCCTGACCAGCTGTGCTTTTCCAGCTCCACACTTTTTGACCCTGATCTCCAGCATCTGCAGTCCTCGCTTTCTCCCACATAAATGTATGTCAATCGTTGTTAAGAAGATTGAAAGTATCATGTACTCCAGGTGTGATCTGTACAACTGCAGCAAGATATTTTTACATCTGAACTCACCTTTTCTTGTGATGCAGGCCAATATACCATTTACCTTGCTAATTGTTGGCTGGAGGGGGGTGGGGAATCAGGCACGAATGTGAGGGCAGGCAGGGGTTTTGGGGTGAATGGGAGTTTGGGGGTGGACGGGGGCGGTGTCGAACAGGGTGGGGGGGTGGCCCGTGGGCAGTGTTGGATGGTGGGTATGGGGGTGCGGGCAAGGGTTTGGGGGTGGACGGGGGCAGTGTTGGATGGGGGGGGCATATGGGTGGGGTGGGGGCTCGCACGCAGTGTGCTGCAGCCTAGTCTCCTGGACGGGGAATGGACTTAACAAACATCTCCGAGCCCCAGAGGAAAAGCATTGAATCAATTAACCAAATAATCAATTAGTTGAATGAAGTAGTGCCCGCCCATCTCGTTCGGATAATCAAGGTTCCTCTGTATTTCTATTTCCTGTGAATACCTGGGGCCCAGTGCTAATCCGTGTGGAACCCTACGAGTCACTACCGTACATCGGGATAAAGGCCCAAGTCAACTGGTTTAAGGGGAATTCTTAAGCAGTTTGAGCATGAGAAAGAAACGAATCAGCTGGAAATGGGAAAGGCAATGGAAAACTACAACTTGAACCTGTAGGTCAGAATCAGCAAAAGGAAACGAGAAAGAGCACTGAACAAGCTGAAACTAGAATTGAAAAGGTGAGTAAAATGGTCAAAGGAAAAGCATATTTAATGGAGAGGAGGCTGATGGCCGAGTTAGTGTCAATTTCATTCGAGATTTCACATGATTATGACACAGCAGGAAGAGATATTCTTGCAAGCTAATTCCTGAGGCAAAAGTTTCGAAACATAAGGAAACAACTTGGCCGACATGCCTTATATTTCAAAACATTTGGATCTTAAGATATAGTATTAGAAGCAAATGCCACTTATTAATTTCTCAGGGAATTTACCTACTTAGATGAATTTAATATTTCACTTCCTCCAGCAAATAGAATTCATGTTCAAGGTCAGAGAGTCCAACAGTTAGACAGCAGCAGAGATGGCTTGTCATTGTCAGCTAATTGATAAAATTAAATCTTTTATTCATCATTTCCGTGAAGCCGAGAAGGATAGAAAGTGAGAGATTAAAAGGAAGGCAGGTCAGCAGAGTAGGGAAGGAACAATTGCGGGGAAAGCTTTGCGAATTCTTCCTCAGACAGAGCAGGAGGTTGCTGAGAATAGCAAAGGTTAAAATGGGACACCTTCGCTCGGAATACTGCAAGTTGCGGGGAAACCCATGGACTATTTTGAGGTTTCGATTAGATTCCCTACAGTGCAGAAACAGGTCCTTTGGCCCAACAAGTTCACACCAACCCTCCGAAGAGTAACCCACCCAGACCCATTTCCCTCTGACTAATGCACCTAGCACTATGGGCAATTTAGCGTGGCCACTTCACCTGACCTGCACATCTTTGGACTGTGGGAGGAAACCCACGCAGACACAGGGAGAATGTGCAGACTCCACACAGGCAGACACCCAAGGCTGGAATCAAACCGGAGACCCTGGTGCTGTGAGGCAGCAGTGCTAACCACTGAGTCACATTGCCAACCTAACGTTTCTCAACAAGTGGAAGGATGATTTTAAAATGATGACAGGATATGACCCAAGTGGACTGAGAGTAGCGACTTGCAGGAAAATCCACATCAGAGCAGTGAATCATTCAGAAGGGTAATAGTGGGACTGCAGGGTCAATATGATCTCATAAAGGTGAAGGCTGGGATCACCAAGTCCAGAGAACCCTGCATGTCCAGGGATGAACATATTAAGGGATTGAATAAGGGGGAAAATAATGAAGCTTATGGTCGAAAGCTCATAAAAGCGGGTGCCTTAGAGGAGCATAGAAAGTGTAGGGTTGTTTAATGTGTCATGGATAACAGCAGCAATGTTAGATCTTCAAAGGATTAAGCAACTGAAATTATGTTGTGTAACCTACGTCCAGCTAAGAAGGATCCTCTTCTTAATTAACCCTTTGAATTCACTGAGCTGTTCCTTGAACCACAAGGGCAATTATTTGAGATGGCATCTATAAGGAGAAGATTTTACTGAGGGCAAAGAATTATTCGTGGTGACTTTATGGTAACAGGCAAAAGGATCATATGGCTAAGAATAGTCTAGGATTTAAGTAAAAACCTATACTAATGTTTAATTAACATAATGACAGAGCACAGAAATGTTACAGTGAAGCCTGCACATTTTCTCTAAATCCAGGCTATGACATTTCCCAATGTGAGTCTTTCAAATGCATATGTTACTCTTCATTTCATGTACTGCATTTATACAGAGGTTACAGGGATGGGATAGTTCTGGGTGGGATGATCTTTGGAGGATGGTGTGGACTCAATGGGCTGAATGGCCTGCTTCTACACTGTATTTATCTTGAGTCAGCTTCAATATGAGTGTACCTCAGTCTGAAAGAATTGAAAAGCATCTCAACTTAATGCCACCCATACAGCACTGTATGGAAACAATGACTGGAATTATTGGAAACTATTTACAGGATATTGTCTCATTCCTGGAACAGAACTGTTAAACTCTCATATTGCAGGATTTTTTTTTCTCATTGTTTCCAAATTTAAGCTTTTCTTTCACACATTGTTTTTTCCAATTTCCATTATTTGAATACATTCAAGCAGTTATCCGCTTTCTCTGTACCTTAGACTACATTCAGTGAATGAACAGTTGAGGAATACAGACGAGGAGGATTCTGGCTTTGTTCCACTATCTGTTGGCTTGAGTCGGGTTGGTAGGAAGGGGTAAATTGACCAGGGTACCTATTCCTGTTCACTATCTATTACTATTTGGGCAGAACGATAACAATAGGGACAGATGGTACTGTGTTTTTCAATTCTATTGCAATTTCAAAGCTCACCAAACCAAAGAAGAACACAGATGAAACATCCTTACATAGAAAATGGTTAGAATGTGAACCTCATATCAACATGGGGTAGTTAGCTGAATTAGAGTCATAGAGATATACAGCATGGAAACAGACCCTTCAGCCCAACTCGACCACGCCAAGCAGATATCCCAAATTAATCTAGTTTCTTTTAAGGTCATCTCTCAGGCTCCAGGGAAAATAACTCCAGCCTATTCAGCCTCTCCTTCTAACTCAAACCCTCCAACCCTGACAACATTCTTGTAGATCTTTTCTGAACCCTTTCAAGTTTCACAACATCCTTCCTATAGGAGGGAGACCAGAATTGCGCACAATATTACAGAAGTGGCATAACCAATGTACTGTACAGCCACAACATGACCGCTCAACTCTTATAATCAATGCACTGACCAATAAACGCCTTCTTCACTACTCTATTGACCTGCGACTCTACTTTCAAGGAGCTATGAACCTGCACTCCAAGGTCTCTTTGTTCAGCAACACTCCCCAAGACTTTACCATTACGTGCATTAGTCCTGCTCTGATTTGTCTTTCCAAAATGCAGCATCTCACATTTATCCAAATTAAACTCCATCTGCCACTCATCGGCCCATCTGATCAAGATCCCGTTGTAGTCTGAGGTAACCTTCTTCACTGTTCACTACACCTCTAATTTGGGTGGCATCTGCAAACTTACTAACCATTACTCCTATGTTCACGTCCTATGAATAGCATGAACATCTTTTAGAAGGAAGCTAGGTAAATGCATGAAAGAGAAAGAGTTAGATATGCTGATAGGGTAAGATGAATTAGAGTGCGAGGTGGCCTTTGTAAAGCAAAAGCTAGTTGGACAAAATGGCCCGTTGCTGTGCTTGTAAATGGCAAAGAATTCTATGAACATGAAGATTTTTGTAATATTTTTTAAAGACATGATAAAACACAACATGGATGTGAGGCCTTTCATGTGAGAATAATTGCAGATTGATTGTATGAAAGATTTACCAGTAAACACAATCATGTTTCCAACAGGAGTTGCCAATTCCAGATACAGGCAGGAGGGATCCCCAAATAAAACATTGCTACAGTGGATTTAATTCGTGTGGTAATGATTGTGACAACCTTATTGCTTCACTTTAATGTTAAAGTCATGTTAGAGCCATTACTGATCTTTCATTATTTTTAGTTTAGTCTTTTATTAATTTTGGTTTCATAGAATCCCTATAGTGTAGAAGCAGGCCATTCGGCCCATTGAGTCCACACCACCCTCCAAAGATCACCCCCATCCCTGTAACCCCACATTTCCCATGGCTAATCCATCTAGCCGCACATCCCTGGACATGATGGACAACTTATCATGGCCAATCCACCTAACCTGCACATCCCTTGGCCTGTGGGAGGAAGCCAGAGCACTGCAGAGAATACAAACACTCCATGTAGACAGTGGCCCGAGGGTGGGATCGAACCCGGGACCATGGCAATGTGAGGCAGCAGCGCTAACCACTGAGCCACCTTGTCACCCAAAAACAACGTTTGAAGTTGTGAACTGGAAACTGAGCTAAAGATGACTTTTGGAGTGTGGCTAACAGCTTGTGTTAAAAGAAACTATAGACCAAACAAGAATTTGGCAGGAAGTTAATTGTAAGTTAGTTCCCAATTAAAAGTCTTGCAGAGGTTTGATCACTATGGATGAGCATTATATATCCATGGATAGCAGACATTGGCCATTAGTGAGATCAGTACCTGGAAACTGGTTCCAGCCAGTCTGAAAAATACCATTTGATCACACAGATGGCAGATGTTGAATGGTAAGAGCTGGTGGAAGGGATGGTTGTTGGTTTGTTGGGGAGAGGTCAGAGTTTGAAGGAAGCTGGCTGTTGATGTTGCAGCATGAAGATTTGAAGGCTCCCTGCCTAACCTCCCATGAGCAGCTCTGGAAGCTCAGGGAATAGAAAACTAAGTTATTACTGCCTTTTCCTGAGTAAACTATAAAGGTGACCCCGATCAACATCTTCAGGAAATCAACCAAGAAACCATCACCTACGTCTGGGGGACAATGCATTGTAAAGAATACTTAAATAACCTGTCCACTGTCTTTTATTGATTCCTTATCTATGTTTTGTTTGTCGGTCTGTTTGTCTCTTGTGTGGTTGAGGCTGAAAACAAAATTTTGGGGTTTAATGTATGAGATGAATGTGTTGGATTTTGCTCTACTGAAGTTATTGTATTGTTAATCAATTGCTACATCTTTTGTTTAAGCTACAAACTAGTGTAGAGAATTGATTATTTGCAAAGTGTGGGATTGATTTATCAAACATTTCTGGTTGTGGCAAACCAGGGCAGTTCATGGCTTGGCAGAACAAAGAGAGCGAGGGGTGCAGGTGCATAGTTCTTTGAAAACGGAGTCGCAGGTAGACAGGGCAGCACATGTGCCTGCATTGGTCAGTGCGTTGAGTACAGGAGTTGGGATGAGCAGGTGCCTGGTGTCTCCCTCAGTCAGCTGCAAAGTGTGGCAGTGATGTGCTCCCGATTCTCATCTCACTAACGTATGCCTCGAGGAAGGGGGGGTGGGGGGGTGGGTCAGTATCTAAGCTGGTGGGAGCTCCCTTGTCCTCAGAGTGGGAGGTGGAGGTAGTGACTGGAGGAGCTGGTTTGGAGGAGCTGTGTGGGTGCTGCCGGTGCCTGAAGGTGAAATAGGGTGAGAAGCTTCACCCCGATAAGAATATATTCAGAGTGGTGTCAATGGAAGAGCAGCAGCACACGATGGGTCTTTCTGGAACATGGAGATCTCAGTGAACGCTCTTCAGCGCCTTCCGCTAATTCTCACCTTAGGACCTGAGCAGATGGATATTCCCATACCCATGGTGGATTGTTCTGGTCTCCTATGGCCTGTTTCTCCTGGAATCAGTGAGATGGAAGTAACTAGTCTTAGCTGGTATGTTCAGTACAGGTGCAGGAAAGGTGGTGAGATGTGCTGGATGAGTGACGAGGGAGCACAGAGGGCAGGAAGGGTTTTGTAGTTGAGGGAATACATTGCATAGAGTAGTGTAAGCAGTAAAGCATGAGGCTGGGTGGGAGGTGGGTGCAGTAGCAGGGTCCCAGAGTGTCAGGTAGTGGAGAGAAGGTGGGGACACTTACCCTTGCAGAGTATAGAAAATCACACACCTCCTTCCTACACCACTGGGCATTCCTCCAGACCCATGGAAACAGCATTGACCTGGATGGCATCTTTGGACAAGGATGGCAGGGCCTGGTGGCGCTTGTCCTGGGAAAGAAGACGGCCACCTTGGCACTACCATGTCCAACGGAACCTCCTGCTGCATGCCAGAGTGCCAATTTGCCTCAATCAACCATATTGTTTGGACATCCTTGCATATACCCAGATGATGGAGGGCAATTCCTGACTCACAGTATCAGGATTGGTGTTTAGCTGGGACATAGGTATAGCAGAAGGTCCCAGTACGATCAAGCACTTCCCCGGCAGTGAGTGCAAAATCACGGAGCTGTGGAGGAACAGTGCCTATGTAATGTGGTGAGCAGCGTAAAGTTATACACAAACACTTTGTAGCGTTCATGGAGAAAAAGTTCCCAATGGAGCTCCTTGACTTGATACTTAGCCACATTTTGGGAAAAATGTCTATCTTTTTTGTAGTCTCTTTATTTTCTCTTCACAATTTGCTCTCCTAACTGTTTCTCTCTGTCATCAAGCAATCTGGTAACTGTACCTTCCATTCCTTTATCTAAAATGTTTCTACGAATCACAAATTGTTATAGTCCCAGCAATACTCCCTGTGGCACATCATTCTTTACATCTTACCAACCTGTAAAAGACCCATTTATACTCGCTCTTAGGTTCCCCGTGGCTAGCCAATCTTCTGTCCATGGCAGTATGAGTTTTTATTTTTGGAGAATTATAGAATCGTACAGTACAGGAAGTGGCCCTTCGACCCATTGGGTCTGTACCCCCAAAGCTACACTAAATCTACCCTACTCCCACTTTGCAGTACTTGGTTCATGTTCTTCAATGTTATTCCATCTCAACTGCTCATCCAAAGGTTTACCCTCCCAGATAGAGCTTTCCAGATTCCCATCACCCCTCTGGAGAAAATCATTTTTCTCAAATCCCCTCTGAATCCCTTGCCTTTCAGTTTAAAAATGATGCCCCTTGTTATTGGCCCTTCGAATAAGTGGGAGGAGCTTCTTTCTGTACACTCCTCATAAATCTTATCCACCTCAGTCAGGACCCCCCTCAACCTCCTCTACTCTAAAGAAAACAACCCGCGCTTATCCAACTTCTCTTCATAGCTACAGTCTTTCAAATATAGTGCTTTCTGAAATGCTTTCCAGGAATGTCAATACTGTACACCCACCAGTACGCCTTTATCCAAGTACATGCAACTTCCTCAAAGAGCTGTCATAAATTAGTTAAACATGATTTCCCTTTCTTAAAACCATGCTGACTCTGCCTGATTATTTGGAACTTTTTCGCAGTGCCCTGTTATAACGTATTTAATAACATGTTAAGCTAATTAGCACTTCCCTGCTTTCTGTCTCTGCCCCCACCCCCACTCCCACTCCCACCCCCCCCCACTTTATGAATAAAGGGATTATATTCACTATCTTCCAATCCCTGAATTAAGAGGATTTTGAAAAATTAAAACCAATGTGTCAACCATCTCACTTCTTTTGAGACCCTCGGATGATTTTCATCATGACCTAAGGATTTGTCAGCCTGTTGCTCCAATAATTTACTTTGTACCACTTCTCTAGGAGATTATTATTTTCCTGTGTTCACTCCTCCCATTTCCTGATATAAATGGCTACTCAGATGGGGGTTAAACGGTCCCATTCCTTGGCACCATTTTGGAGCGTGTCCTGGTCATTACTTACCCTCCACCAGTGTTGCTAAACAAATGATCTGGTCAATATCACCATTGCTGTTTCTGTGATCTTACTGTGAGTAAATTGGCTGTCACATTCCTACAAGTGTTCAAAGGTTCCTCATTCTTAGGTGCACTATTCCCACTTCCAAACTGTCCCTGAGAAGGTACTAGTGAGCTGCTCTCACTAAAACCGAGTAGCTTGCTAGGCCATATCAGAACAGTCCAAATTAGTCACATTAGTTCTTATCTGAACAGAGTTCTATCCGTGAACCAGATGCTTTTACAACAATCTGGTCATTTCATGGTTAGCGTTATGGTAGCTCTTTATCTCAGTTTTCTTTAATCGACTGACTTTAAATTTCTGATCACCATGGTAGGATTGGAACTCGCATCTCCAGATCATTAATCCATCTCTCTGGATTGCTGGATCATCAATCACCAAGCTGCCTTGCTACTGAAAATGGCTCTAAAGAGCTTAGGGATGTCCTATGGTTGTGAAAGGCGCTACAGAAATGTAAGTCTTTCCTTTTTTAAAAAAATCTGTGCACTCTTTCTACTAAGGCACCCAAAGAGGGGGTGAAGGATTAGAATGGCTGCTAAACATCACTGAAAATCCCATTAACCTCAAGCATCAGTTGGCCCTTATTCCTGTTAGATTCTTACAGGATGTGTTAGTCATGGCCTAGCCCAGTTAAACAGATTGAGTTTCAACCCATGAATAATCTCTTTGAAATAGTGTGCACCTGAGGTGCCAGTCCTGCTTGCACTGAGATATGCAGTCGATGAAGACAGGTCGTGGTTTCTGATAGTATCAACTCGTTGCCTTTACTGTAAATTACATGGAGTTTGAGTTCACGCCATTCCTTTCAGAGGTAATGGGTTCATCACAGCAGCACAAATCTGGATTCTGGAACTATGGAGTAATCAGCAAAGAATGCTGTAGATGCTCAATGGGTCAGACAGCATTTAGGAAAAAATTTAACCAGTTAATGGCCCAAGACCCCTGAGGAGTGAGTGTCACCATCAAATTGCCACTTCACTCCTTGTTTTAATCATTACAATGGAGCTGTATATTTCTGGCATGGCATTCTGAAAGGGGCCTTTTTTAGAAATGCAGGGTGTAGCTGTTTCCGAAGTCTACCCTCTCAGTTTAAGACTGTTGAAGAAACCCAAACCACTCCCCCTTTTTCCAGTAGGAGGGTCAGGGTTGTGTCAGAGGGTGTAGTCAGGTCTTGAGAGAGCATGAACTGGGGGAGTGGAGGAGGTAGTCTGACTGGAGGAATTAGTTGGACGGGAGGGGTTAGTGAATTTGGAGGGCATCAGTTGGCTTGGAGAGGGTGGTCCTGTTGGAGGAGTGGTCAAGTCAGAGGGGCAGTTGAGGGTCATCACCGGTCAGAAGGTTAAATGTCCAGGCAATCACTGCCTAGCCATTGTATCAGTGTTACTGAGGGGTCCTGATGCATATCTTGGGGAATACATTTGGTCTAATACATTAGACAATGACTTTCTATATGATTGATGAGGGAAGGGCAGTGGGTGCTGTCCACATGGACTTTGATAAGGCATTTGATAAGGTACTTCATGGCAGGTCAGGACAAGACAGTCTCATGGGATCCGAGGTGTTGCTGGCTGGTTGGATACAGAACTGGCTTGATCATAGAAGACAGAGAGTAGCGGTGGAAGGGTGCTTTTCAGAATGGAGATCAGTGACCAGTGGTACTGGGACCTTTGATGTTTGTAATAACATAGAAATGATCTGGAGGAAAATGTAGGTTGCAGTTAGTGAGGAAGATTGTCAAAGGATACAGTGTGTTATAGATAGATTGCAGATCTGGGAAGAGACATAGCAGATGGAGCTTAATTCGGGCAAATGTGAGGTGATGCATTTCAGAAGATCAAAATGAGGTGCAAATTATACAATAAATGGTAGAAGCCTTAGGCGCACTGACATACTGGATCTGGGGTTACAAATCCCTGAAAGTCGCAACATGGGTGGATAAGGTGATCCTGAAGGCTTGCTTTCATTGCTAGGGGAACCAAGTATAAAAGTTAGCAAGTTACGTTACAGCTGTACAAAACTTTAGTTTGGCCACATTTGGAATATTGAGTGCAATATTGTGTGGTCACCACACTACCTGAAGTTTGTGGATGCTTTGGAGAGGGTTTACAGACAAGGTTTACGAGGATGTCGCCTGGTCTGGAGGATTTTAGTTATGAGGAGAGGCTGGATAAACTTGGATAGTTTTCACCGGAACGACAGAGGCTGAGGGGTGACTTCATAGAGGTCTACAAAATTATGAGAGACAGAGATGGGATGGATAGTCACAGGATTTTTTTCCAACGTGGAAAGGTCAACTACAAGAGGATTCAAGCTGTGAAGGGGAAAGTTTAGGGGAGAAGTGTGGGGAAAACCTTCAGACTGAGGGTGGTGACTGCCTGGAATGCACTTCCCTTGGAGGCAATGGAAGCAGGCATGTTAGCAATGTTTAAGGCATTTCTTGAGAAGCACATAAATGGGAGGTGAACAGAGGGTTAGAAACTGTGCATGGGCAATAAGTGGCAATCTAAATAAGGACTAGAATTCGGTGCAGGCTTGGTGGGCTGAAGGGCCTGTTCTTGTGCATTGAATTTTATTGATTATGGTCAGGTCTGCAGCGCTGGGACATCCTGACAATGCTCCAGTGAATTGCTATGGTGCATCTTGTAGATGGTACACTCTGCTAACACTGGGTGTCAGTGATGGAGGAAGTAAATGGTGATGAATAGGTTGCCAATCAAACAGTTTTCTCCTTGCTGGCATTGAGCTTCTTGAGTGTTGAGAGCACTGATCAGGTGGAGTATTCCTATCTTGACCTGTTCCTTGAAATTCCTTTGTGAAATCAGAATATAAATTTGACGTGGTATCACTCTGGAAGTGGTGAGAAGACCAACTGGGATGTTTGTCTGAGTATGGGGCTGGTGAGTGGAACATGAGGACAAGGGAACCTCGATTGTGGTAGGGTAGGGAAGATTCAGGGGGATAGAAAACAGGGAGGAAGTGAGAGAAACATGGAAAATAGGGCGAAATGATCAAGGGTATGTTAGTGAGAAGAATTGCCGATTGAGAAAAATATAGAGATAGCAAAATAAATGTTATGGAATGTGATCAGATGAATGCCTAGAAAGAATTGTAGTCAAGGCAGTGCGGGAGTATAATAGAGGGAGTTATTGAATTTAGTAACAGTAACAATGGTAAGTGGATGGGACTTACTGTAACCAGTGTGCTTCAAGGTAGCACTGAAGCAATACTTTGAACAATCAAATACGAATTATTGTGACTGCTTCCTCATTTTGCTGAGTCTAAGTGATTAGTCTCCCACCCAGTCTGTAGAGAGGACACTCTGTCAGAACGTACAATATTGTTTGTGTCTGTCCACAAGCACACCGGGGTTTCAATCAAGGTCAAGTGTTGGAGACTGGCTGCACAGGAGCCCTGGGCCTGTTCTGAGTCTGTTTTAACGGGAATCACTCTGACCATGGCGTTCAAAGCCATGTCGTTTGACAGAAGGAACTTGTTCCAAAGAACTTGCTGGTGAATCCCTGACAGTGAACACTGATTGATGGCTTGAGAAAATCAACCAAGAAATAATCACATATACTTGTGGAACAATGCATCACGTAAAAACTGCTTAACTAGTCTGGTCCATTTCATTAGTTTTCTTCACCGTGTTTGTCTGTCTGTCGGTCTGTTGTGTGAATGAGGCTGAAAAAAGGGATTAGCTCAGACATGTGGGCATATTCCTGCGCTGGACTCTTCCAATCCCTTTGTTTCCCAATCCTTGATCCGGCAACCTGACTATATCCCTATTAACATAAGGGGAGGAGGATGCAATCAGGGTTGGGGAATCAAACAAATGATGCAAATTGACTAGACTTGATTTTGATTTTACCAATATTATGTTGGAAAATATCCTGACTAATCTATCACTTGACATCAGACAAACAGTGACATGTCATGGTGATGGATTGTCAAACTAAAAGTGATGACAGATGAATGAATGAACGAACATACCGAAGTGACAGGGCGGAAAGGACAAGTCTCTCCCACATTAATGAGAGAAGGAGTACCATAAATATTCACACTCTATCCACCTACACCTTGAACTCAGCCCACAACTCATTTAGTTCTCTGGCAAAGGTAAACAAAACAGAGAAAAGTCCAGGGCTCATGAGATAAAAGTACATTTCTCGCCTACATCCTTAGGCCACCAAATCATATGAACCATTAACTCATTGTATGCTAATCCTTCTGCATGCTGTCATTTCTGCCCCAGTCAAGAGTCGGCCCGGCTCCCTCCTGACTGCAAACAAATACATAACATCAACACAATATTCAGAGGCTCAGGGCAGTGAGAAAACATAATCTGTAAACGTACAGCCTCTGCCTGATGGGTCAGAAGGGATCGCAAACTCACAGCTCATATGTGGGCAAGAATCTAACTGTAATAGACAAAGAATGAGCAAATTGTAAACAGCATAATATTGATTTTCTTATAAGACGCACAAGTCTACAATGAGATGCAATTTCCTCCTGTAAAAGTTTCCTTGTTGAAAATTCCTAATGGTATTTGGCAGTATCCTATCGGAAAGATGTTATGAAACTTGAAAGTGTTCAGTAAAGATTTACAAGGATGTTGCCAGGGTTGGAGGATCTGAGCTACAGGGAGAGGCTGAACAGGCTGGGGCTGTTTTCCCTGGAGCATCGGAGGCTGAGGGGTGACCTTATAGAGGTTTACAAAATTATGAGGGGCATGGATAGGATAAACAGGCAAAGTCTTTTCCCTGGGATCGGGGAGTCCAGAACGAGAGGGCATAGGTTTAGAGTGAGAGGGGAAAGATATAAAAGAGACCTAAGGGGCAACGTTTTCACGCAGAGGGTGGTACGTGTATGGAATGAGCTGCCAGAGGATGTGGTGGAGGCTGGTATAATTGCAACATTTAAGAGGCATTTGGATAGGTATATGAATAGGAAGGGTTTGGAGGGATATGGGCCGGGTGCTGGCACTAGATTGAGTTGGGATATCTGGTCGGCATGGACGAGTTGGACCGAAGGGTCTGTTTCCATACTGTACATCTGTATGACTCTAGTAAGAAGCAAAGAAGAAGTAACTGTACCATTAGAGGTTTCTTGTGAGAATATGTGGAATGTTGACCTGATTCTCTTTATAGTGATGTGGTTGTATTCTGAGACTAGCACGAGAAGTGTTAACGTTGGGAAGTGGAGCACAATATGCACTGGCACACACTGTGCCAAATTATGGGCAGGTCTCAGCTGTGATTTCAAGCCCAACATGAAGTTTATTAAAAGCTAAAAATTGGGAACTCTTGGGTCAGAGAGCATCTGTGAAGAGAGAAACAGTCTTTACTTTTCAGGTCAGTGAGCCTTAATCAGAAATTGATTGCAATTGCTCGAGCAAATTACATGTAGAACCATTCTAGTCAACAGATCAAGCAAATGCTGATCCCATCAGCACAGAGACACAACTTGCATCAAAAGTGGCTGTGTGCACTGGTGAATAAAAGACGTGGGATGAAGAATGGTGGGGAGGGCTGTGGAGGTTGGTTTGAACTGTGGGATGGCTCCAACCTCCAGGCTGTGGGGGAGGTCAAATGAGGCTAAAAGAGAGGTCACATCAAGCCAGGGAGAACACTGGGAACCGACTTCAGGAGGAGCAGTTAGTGCAAGGCGCACAGCACTACTCCCCGAGACACACATTCTGTTTCTTCCAATCATTGTCTGCAGATTACACCAGTTCTGTTGGCCACTGGGAGATAGAATGTAGACATTTTCCCTGATCAAACTGTTCAGAGATGCTATAACACACCTCTGGAGATGGTGGGACTTGAACCAGGCCTCCTGACTCAGAGATAGGGACACTGCTACTGACGATATCAAGTTTATACAGGGCATAATCTGCAATGCCAATCAGGAGTGCATTAAAATATAAAATGCTGTGGTTAAAGGCACTGAAAACATTTTCAGTACCAAACTCTGAGGCACAGGCAAAGATGAGTGACGGTACAGAGGTGAAAATAGGGGATCTTAGAAACAAGAGAATCCTTAAACAGTAAATTACAGTTGGGACAGAACTTAGGGAGGGCAAGAGATGAGACCTGTCTTTGCACACAGAGTACGAAACTAACATGATACAGGTCATTATGCTATAACGCAGGTTTTGTTAGCGTGAATTCGCCAAAACACGATTGACAAATTGCGACAAACTATTTCTACAGCATGAAGTTTTAAAGGGTGTATTGGTTATACCGTAATTCCGGCCCCATTAGTTTAAATGGTGTTGCTATTACGCGATTTTCTTACAACATGGGGCTGCATGAGAATGGAACTACTGCGTTATAGCAGAAATGGCTGATTTTTAGCCAAAGCTGTGAATATATTACTTAATTGATGTTGCTTCTGTTTTTGCAATAAATGTTTATTTTCGCTTACAAAAACTGATCAATAACATCACCTTAATTCAGTACATGCTCTCAGTCCTAAGACTTTAGCAGGCTCCTTTGTTTCAGATTTCACCTTTAACCATGTTGCAATTCAAACTCAGGAGCTTGGAACATTATCCTGGGAGCTCGACCAAAGCAGAGACACTACCATTGCGCCACCATCTGGCAGAATCAGAAATTTCCGATTCTATCCAGTGATAATTTTAAATAACATCTCCAATCCTAATTGGTGGCTGTTGCTGTTTCTCCTGTCCCTAACCCAGCGACTGTTGCTGTTTCTCCTGTTCCCGATCCAGTGACCATTGGTGTTTCTCCTGTTCCCTACCCAGTGACCGTTGCTGTTTCTCCTGTTCCTGACCCAGTGACCGTTGCTGTTTCTCCTGTTCCCGACCCAGTGACCGTTGGTGTTTCTCCTGTTCTTGACTCAGTGACCGTTGGTGTTTCTCCTGTTCCCGACCCAGTGACTGTTGCTGTTTCTCCTGTTCCCGACCCAGTGACCGTTGCTGTTTCTCCTGTTCCCGACCCAGTGACCGTTGCTGTTTCTCCTGTTCCCGACCCAGTGACCATTGCTGTTTCTCCTGTTCCTAACCCAGTGACGTTGGTGTTTCTCCTGTTCCCGACCCAGTGATGTTGGTGTTTCTCCTGTTCCTGACCCAGTGACCGTTGGTGTTTCTCCTGTTCCTGACCTGTCCTCTAACCTTAATTAAGAGTCCACAGACGTGCCACAAAAAGAGGGTCAAAGGAAGTTTAGATCGAAGAGTGAGGCTTCAGCTCAGGAATCTTTGACAAGGAGGTTGAGTGAAGTGATTACACCACAGTTGAAGAGGGTGAAGACATGACTGCCCAGCTGGTTCAGTGCGCTACATGCTTGATGTGGGAGGTCAACGACTCTGGTGTGTCTGGCTCGTATATGTGTGGAAAATGTGTGCACATTCAGCAATTGACCGAGCATATTGCAGCGCTGACGAAAGAACTCGAAGACCTTAGGCTCATCCGAGAGAACGAGATCTTTCTGGACAAGACCTTCAGCGATGTTATTACACCAATCATGCCAGAAGAGTGCAGAAGAGAGCAGACGATGAGGAAGGCGGAGAGGAGACAGGTGCAAGAGACCCCGGGAGAAGTACCTGTTAGGAACAAGTTGAAGCTTTTGGAAACCGAGACTGATGACACTGCCAGTTCGCAAGGCGGCCAAGTTTGTCAATCAAAAGTTGCCGCAGAGGCAGAGCGGAAGAGTCGGACATCGCACAGAGCCATGGTAATAGGGGACTCCATCGTGAGAGGAACTGACCGGGGTTTTTGTGGCAGAAGACGTGATTTAAGGATGGTGTGTTGCCTTCCTGGTGCTAGAGTGAAAGACATCATGGACAGAGTGCAGGAAATCCTCAAGGATGAGAGTGAAGAGCCAGAGGTGGTGGTACATGTCGGCACAAATGGTGTCGGGAAGAAGAGGAGGAACATACTACAGCGAGACTTTGGAGAACTAGGAAGAAAGCTGAAAAGCAGGACGTCCAAGGTGGTTATCTCCGGTTTGCTTCCAGTGTGGCCAGAAACAGGGAGATAATGGACTTGAACGTTTGGTTGGGGAACTGGTGCAGGAAGCAAGGATTTAAGTTCTTGGATCACTGGGGTATATTTTGTGGTAAACATAAATTCTACAAGAGAGACGGCTTGCACCTTAATAGGTTAGGGACCAGCATTCTGGCAGGCAGGTTTTCTACTGCAACACCGCTACATTTAAACTAAGTAGCGGGGGGGGGGGAGGGGACAAGCTGGATGTTTAAAAAGGAAATTGAAGGGAAAGTTAGAACAAGAGAGCTCAAGAAAGACAACTGTATCAAGGAGGCAGAAAACTCGGAAAGGCATCATGCTGTAAGGTTGAGTGAAATAAGGGTTGATGGGAAGGGTGAGAGCAGTAACAAATTAAAAATACTATACATGAATGCACGAAGCATTAGACATCAGATGGATGAGCTTGAGGGTCTTTTGGAAATTGGCAGATACGATATTGTGGGGATAACTGAGATGTGGCTTCAAGTGGACAGGGCCTGGGAAATGAATATTCAAGGCTACACGTGCTATCGTAAGGACAGACTGACAAGCAGAGGGGGTGGAGTGGCCTTGTTGGTAAGGGACGATATTCAGTCCCTTGCGCGGGGGGACCTAGAGTCAGGGGATGTAGAGTCAGTATGGATAGAGCTTTGAAATACTAAGGGTAAAAAGACCCTCTTGGGAGTCATCTACAGGCCACCAAACAGTAGTCTGGATGTCGGATGTAAGTTAAATCAGGAGCTGCAATTGGCCTGTCCCAAAGAAGTCACTATAGTTGTTATGGGGGATTTTAACATGCAGGTAGACTGGGAGAATCAGGAGGGTATTGGGCCTCAAGAAAGAGACTTTGTGGAGTGCCTCAGAGATGGATTCTTAGAGCAGCTGGTGCTGGAGCCGACCAGGGAGAAGGCAATTCTGGATCTGGTATTGTGTAACGAACCAGAATTGGTCAGAGACCTCGAAGTGAAGGAGCCATTGGGAAGTAGTGACCATAATACAATAAGCTTCAATCTACAATTTGAGAGGGAGAGGGTACAGTCGGAAGTGACAGTACTTCTGTTGAATGAAGGGAACTATGGAGCTATGAGGGAGGAGCTGGCCAAAGTTCAGTGGTGTAATACCTTAGCAGGGATGACCGTGGAGGAACAATGGCGGATATTTCTGTGTATAATGCAGAAGTTGCAGGATCAGTTTATTCCTAAAAGGAAGAAAGATCCCAGGAGGAGGCATGGGCGGCCGTGGCTGACGAGGGAAGTAAAGAAATATATAAAGTTAAAAGAGACTGTTGGTGTTTCTCCTGTTCCTGTCCCAGTGACCATTGGTGTTTCTCCTGTTCCTGACCCAGTGACCGTTGGTGTTTCTCCTGTTCCTGACCCAGTGACCGTTGGTGTTTCTCCTGTTCCTGACCCAGTGACCGTTGGTGTTTCTCCTGTTCCCGAGCCAGTGACCGTTGCTGTTTCTCCTGTTCCTGACCCAGTGACCGTTGGTGTTTCTCCTGTTCCTGACCCAGTGACCGTTGCTGTTTCTCCTGTTCCTGACCCAGTGACTGTTGCTGTTTCTCCTGTTCCTGACCCAGTGACTGTTGCTGTTTCTCCTGTTCCTGACCCAGTGACTGTTGGTGTTTCTCCTGTTCCTGACTCAGTGACCGTTGCTGTTTCTCCTGTTACCGACCCAGTGACCGTTGGTGTTTCTCCTGTTCCCGACCCAGTGACCGTTGGTGTTTCTCCTGTTCCTGACCCAGTGACTGTTGCAGTTTCTCCTGTTCCTGACCCAGTGACTGTTGCTGTTTCTCCTGTTCCTGACCCAGTGATGTTGGTGTTTCTCCTGTTCCTAACACAGTGACTGTTGCTGTTTCTCCTGTTCCCGACCCAATGACTGTTGCTGTTTCTCCTGTTCCCGACCCAGTGACTGTTAGTGTTTCTCCTGTTCCCGACCCAGTGACTGTTAGTGTTTCTCCTGTTCCCGACCCAGTGACTGTTAGTGTTTCTCCTGTTCCCGACCCAGTGACCGTTGGTGTTTCTCCTGTTCCTGACCCGTGACCGTTGCTGTTTCTCCTGTTCCTGACCCAGCGACTGTTGCTGTTTCTCCTGTTCCCAACCCAGTGACCGTTGGTGTTTCTCCTGTTCCTGACCCAGTGATGTTGCTGTTTCTCCTGTTCCTGACCCAGCGACTGTTACTGTTTCTCCTGTTCCCAACCCAGTGACTGTTGGTGTTTATCCTGTTCCTGACCCAGTGACCGTTGGTGTTTCTCCTGTTCCTGACCCAGCGACTGTTACTGTTTCTCCTGTTCCCAACCCAGTGACTGTTACTGTTTCTCCTGTTCCTAACACAGTGACTGTTGCTGTTTCTCCTGTTCCTAACCCAGTGACCGTTGGTGTTTCTCCTGTTCCTGACCCAGTGACGTTGGTGTTTCTCCTGTTCCTGACCCAGTGACCGTTGGTGTTTCTCCTGTTCCTGACCCAGTGACTGTTGCTGTTTCTCCTGTTCCTGACCCAGTGATATTGGTGCTTCACCTGTTCCTGACCCAGTGACCATTGCTGTTTCTCCTGTTCCTAACCCAGTGATATTGCTGTTTCTCCTGTTCCTGCCCCAGTGATGTTGATGTTTCTCCCATTGCTGGCACAACTGCTAGAATCCTCCCGTTACTACCTAGATGAAACAATAGTATTCCCTTTCAAACTTTGTGGTATTTCTCCCGATTGATCAGCTATTTGTGTTTTAAGTTTTGTCTCTGCTATAGATCATTGATAGATAGTAAGTGCTGAAAAACCTCAGTGGACCAGGCAATGTCTGTGCAGTGAAATCGAGTAAATGCTTCAGGTCTGTGGCTGGAGCTGAATACAGACAGAAATGCCATGGTTTTTAAGGTATTGGAAGGGAGAGAGTACAGGAAGAAAGGAGAAGGTCCGTGATTATGTTGGAGGCTGGGGAGATGGAAGAACAAATCTGATAGACAACCACATGCTGCATAATGGGATGGTATCACATCCATAGGTCTGTGTGGGTAAATCATTCATCATTGCATCAGCAAGGAATGAGCCCAGCTGATGTCCTTCTCTGTATTTTGCTGTTCAAACTCTCGAGGACAGTAATCCTTAATCAAATCAACGTTACTACATATTTTTCATGTTGTTTTTATATTTATCTGTGGTTGCCATTAGCGAGCTGTCAGGCTCCCAGGTATCTGGTTGATGGGATGATGGGCTGGATTTCGGCATCTCATCATTGGTCCTTCTGTCATTGGCTATTGCAGCACATATTTCACTTCCTCCTTTTTGGCTTCTCTATTCATTGGAGGCAGGAAAGCTGTAGTGCAGTGTAATTTCTCTGACAGTCTGATGGTCAGAGAAATTGAAATCTTATGACCCTCTCAAGCAGAATAAGAGATCCCCCTTCCACTATTTGAACAGAAAGTGGTGGAATTTACCCTGTGTCCCGGTCGATATTTGTCCCTCCAATACCACGAATCGCACTCTGTATCCACTTACTGCTATTTTGGGAGAGCTTGCTGCTCAGATTGGCTATCCTGTTTCTTACACTTGAAAAATGACCATACTTTTCAAGAAGTTCATTGGTGGTAAAATGCTTTAAGCAATTCTCAGTTTGGGAAAGTTATAGAAATAGAAGTTCTTTGGTAACACTTATCTAAAGATGTAAATATATGTACTTAGAGTCATACAGCACAGAAATAGACTCTTCGGTCCTACCAGTCCATGCTGAACATAATCCCCAAAGTAAACTAGTCCCACCTGCCTGCTCCTGGCCCATATCCCTCCATGCCTTGCCTATCTATGTACTTATTTAAGTGTCTCTGAAATGTTTTAAGTGTGAACACATCCACCACTTCCCTCAGGAAGTTTATTCCACTCTCTGTGTAAAAGATTTGTCCTTCATGTCTTTTTTAAATCTCTCTCCTCACCTTAAAACTATGCACCCTATTCTTGAAATCCCCAACCCTTCGGAAAAGACACCATTAACTTTATCTATACACATGATTTTATAAATCTCTATAAGGTCACCTCTCAAACTCCTATGCTCCAGTGAAAAAAGTGCTAGCCTATCCAAACTTTGATTAGATTAGATTCCCTACAGTGTGGAAACAGGCCCTTCGGCCCAACAAGTCCACACCGACCCTCCGAAAAGAAACCCACGCAGACCCATTTCCCTCTGACTAATGCACCTAACACTATATAGGCAATTTAGCATGGCCAATTCACCTGATCTGCACATCTTTGGACTGTGGGAGGACCCGGAGGAAACCCACGCAGACATGGGGAGAATGTGCAAACTCCACACAGACAGTTGCCCGAGGCTGGAATCGAACCTGGGTCCCTGGTGCTGTGAGGCAGCCGTGCTAACCACTGAGCCACCGTGCCACCGCCCCTTTATAATTCAAACCTTCCATACTCAGCAACATCCTGGTAAATCTCTTCTGAACCCTCTCTAGCTGTGTAACAGAATCTACATTCTCCTGTTCCACAATGAGGGTAGTCCTCTAACTGACTTAGAATTTTGCACTAAGTATCATGTGTGCATTACAAATGGATAGAGGCAGAAATACCTGGCAGAATCCTAGAAAAGTCTTATAGAGTTGAATTCTTGGAAGAAGCGACAGCATTGGTAACACCAGCAGTTAACTCAGTTACACTACAACCATGTTATAACATCTTTTCAATCCTTTAAAAATAATCAAAAATTTATTTCCAATTATACTCAAGGTATTAAATCCAAGCTAACAACATGCATCGTAACAATTCAGAAAGATTCAGTATTTGCATGCGTGAAACTATAGTTGAATTTCCAGTTAAGTCTTAGCTTAATGTTAAACCAGTGATTTATCTTTCATAAGATATGGGCATTGCTGGCATATCTAGTACGTCTTATTCAAATTTTTAAAGGTGCATTCTTGAACCACTACGGCCTGTGTGATATAGGTACAACCACAGTGCTGTTATGAAGGGAGTTCTCGGGCTTTAATCCAGTGACAAATTAGTCCCAAGTTGGGACGATTAAAGGCTTACAGGGGCACTTGCTGACAGTGTGGTTCCATTGCACCTGCTGCTCTTGTCGTTTAAGGTGGCAAACATCATGGTTTTGGGAGGTGCTGTCAAAAGGGACTTAGCAAGTTGCTACAGTGACACTCAGAAAGTACGCACTACTGCCACCGTGAGTTACTATGGTCGAGGGTTGCTAATCAGTGGGTTGCTTTATCCTGAATGGTATTAGGTTTTTTTGAGGATTGTTGAAGATGCAACTTATCCAGGTAAATGAAGAGTGTTCCATCACACCCCTAACTTGGAGATTGAGGACAGGATTTGAAGAATCATAACCACAGTATATATATTCTACTGGCTCATCACAGTTTATGGCCAATGGTAACTCCAAGATGCTAGAAGTTTTACTTATTTATTTTTTAAAATTCATTTGTGGGATGAGGGTGTCTCTGGCTAGGCCAGCTCTATTCCTGATGAAGGGCTTTTGCCCGAAACATCGATTTTCCTGCTCCTCAGATGCTGCCTAATCTTCTGTGCTTTTCCAGCACCACTCTAATCTAAACTCTGGTTTCCAGCATCCGCAGTCCTCACTTTTGCCCAGCATTTATCGCCCATCCTAATTGCCCAGAGAGCAGTTACGAGTCAACCACATTGCTATGGGTCTGGAGTCACATGTAAACCAGACCAGATAAATGTCCTTCCCTAAAAAGATGTTAGTGAACCAGAAGGGTTTTTCAACCATCGACAATGGTTTCATGGTCATCGTTAGACTCTTAATTCCAGGTTTCTATTGAAGTCAAATTTGAAGTGCTGTAGTACACAGGCCTGGTTTTCCCAATTTCTCCTCATAGGACAGTCCTGCTATCCTTGAAACAAGTCTGAGTAGGGGGGAATGAACCTTCGGTGAAGGTGGGACTTCGATCTTCACAAAGACTGTGCATTGCACTCACAGTTTCATCTGTGACAGGGAAATCGAAGAGCGTGAGGCCATGTAGGTTTTTCCATCTTGTTGGCTCTTTAACCGCCTGGTTTGGCAGAGGTGTCTTTTAGGACTTCACCAGCTTAGTCAATCTTGGTGATGGACAGGTAGGTGGCAATCAGGAGGTGGTTTCCTTTCCTTGGTCACGTCTGATCTGACCTCATGAGACGTCATGGGTTCTGAAGTCAGTGTTGAGGTCTCCCAAACCAATTCCATCATGGCTATAAACCTGACGGAGGAGTCTGTGACAGTTTCTCCAAGGTATAATTCTATATGTGCTTGAATGGGCTGTGGGACAGCTCTCTCAATTTTGGTGCAGGCCTCAAGTTAATGGTGAGGACAACCGAGGGTTGACAGGGAAAGGTGTGCCTTTATCATTTCCAGAGTCTGGGTTGATACTGGTTTTATTCTTGTTCAACTTTTCTGTAGAGGTTCTATAATTTAGCAGCTTACAAGGTCATTTCAGAGGGTAGTTAAGAGACAACCATATTGCTATCAGTCTGTCGACAGATGTAGGCCCAACCAGGTAAGGACGGTGAAGAAACAGATAGGATTTCATGACAGTCTGATAGTTTCATTGTTACCATCACTGAGATATGAACTGATTGAAGGTAAACTTATCCAGCTGAGATGACATCAATCTTGGTTTTTTTCCCCAGAAAATTAACCTGAGAATTAGACTGGTTTACCATGCGGTACCATTAGCACTCAGCTATGCTCTAGGTTAAAGTTACCTGGAGAAAAGAACTTACTGACTACTTTCCCTAAAGAGTGACCTGCATGATAATTGAATGCAGAGGACTTGGGATAGATGTTCCTAATAAGAGTTTTGTTAGCGCTTATGCCAGAGCGCAGTTTTTGGACTTGAGTCATTGTAAAATATTCAATTTTGTTGAGTCTGAATGTCAGTGATTAAGAGACCATGGCAAAGGTTGCCTGAAACAATCCACACATGGATATCTGACATCAGCGTGAATATTCATCCGTGCTGTAGTTGAGCTCTGTTCATAGAGTAGGACAGGTTGTAAAGTTCATAGAGTCATATGAGGCACAAGTCTTCAGATTTACAATGTAGCTCTGCAACTGACCACAGGTATTTCCTGATAGAGCTATCTTAGACAATGCCCTTTTCTTCCACTGGCTGGCGAGATGGGTCAAGGCCGCATTGTTTCATTTGTATAGCTATATCAAACAGATAATCGTAGCACTCACACCTGTGGAGGGAAACGCAATTGGGTTAAAGTGCATTGTTCAGAGACACTGAAATAGGTTAACCAGCACAGACTGCACTCACATTGTTTTAGCATTTTGCCATGTCTTCCCCCATACATAGATGCCATGGCGCCGAACCAGTACAGCGCAGGATTCTGGGTATTCCTCCATGGCACGTGCCATTCGGTCCTTCAGATCCTTTTCCTCTGGGGTATTCTCTATGACAGGAACCACCAGCAGCTCATCATATCTGGCAAACACAAAAACATTTAGTGACGTTTGATAAAACAAAGAAACCATTAGCCTGATGTTTAAATTTGGGTAATCGTTTCGCATTGCCAAGTAACCTCAACAAGATGAATGAACTAGCTTTATTGTCATGTGTACTCAAATGAATACAGTGAAAACTTTACAGGAAATGTAAAGGGGGGTAGAGGTTTGAAACTCCCTTCCACAAACAGCAGTTAATGCCCGATAAGTTGGTAGTTTTAAATCTGGGATAAATACATTTTTGTTAAGCAAAGATATTAATGGATATGACCGGTGTATGGATCATAGATCACCATGATCTCACTGAATGGGCAGAACAGGCTGAATAGCGTACTCCTCTTCTTATATTTCTACGAAGAAATGCATTTTCAGTTCCTTTACTAACATGCAGCTAAATCAATTGTCATTATGTTTATTAACTTAATAACTCATTTGGTTCTGTGGGTGAGAATAACATAAAATGAAACTGCTTTCACATTGACTTATTTCAACCTTCTCTCACTCCCAGGAGGATTCCATGCCATTTTGTCTCACCTCTTCCGTACCTTGATTATATAATAATTATTAGCACAGAGGACTTCATTGTGTGACAGCATGGTGCAAATAACTAACATGTCCTCAAAAGACAGCCCCCTCATAAGACATTCCTGAAATTAATTTTGCTAAGCCTTCTGTGCATTGTCCCATCCAGGTCATTTTTATGAAGTGAATCACATAACAAAACTCAATTTTAAGCTCTGCCATACAAACTGTTTGTCAATGCTTTCCCAATAGCAAGGAGAAAACTTGGCTTACACCATCACTTCAGACATGATTTGGATGTGGGCAGGGTTTGGATGCAAAGCAATATTTCTACCCACGATGTTACCCACAAGTTATTGCTGCTATATTAAAACAAAATGAGAACAATATTGTGTGGCCCATCAGCAGGACGAAGCAAAACAAGACTAGATTAATGTTCGCTGAGGAGTGCAGTACCTGTAACAGCCTCCAGACTGACATTTCCTGATTCCTTTAATCATTTCTTGATGTGTAATTTGAAATTCCTTTCCTGGGAAGTGGAGAGTCACCATGACAGCAGCTTTGGAGTGTGTGTGGATGACTGCTCCAGATCCTGTAAAATTATAATCAGCACTTCATACGGACTCCCTTCATACAGACATGGAACCGAACCAGCAGCACAAACATCTCACTCAGACAATACAGAAAGCTGGTGTAGATAAGGGGGCATTCATTCCCGAGAGTCATAATATCTGGCAATGTTTCAAAATTAAAATTCTCATTCTTGTGGTCAAATCCCTTCATGACCTCATCCGCTTCTATCTCCGAAATTTTCCAACTCTGCAATCTGACAGAATCTGCTCTTCTAATTCAGACCTCTTGAAAACCCCTCCATTTTCATTGTCCATTCTATGGAGACTTTGTCTTCAGTATCTAGGCCCTGGGATCTGGAACTCACTCCCTAAACCTCTCCTCTCTCACTATCCTGTAACTTGATGTCTTAATGTGTTAAAAGCTCTTCAAAAGCTGTTGCTTCCTTCCCGTAATAACTAGTAGAAAAATAAACAGATTGACATGTGTTGCAGAGCTTCAGTTCTGTCATACCGAGTGTTCTCCAAAGCTTGAGCAGTGACAGTTTATTGCTCCTCTGCCTCTGCTGTTGTGTTGCAGGAATTATTCTATAATCTGCATCAAAGAGCCGCAGGAGATGGGCAACATACTAAATGAGTATTTTGCATCAGTGTTTACTGTGGAAAAGGACATGGAAGATATAGAATGTGGGGAAATAGATGGTGACATTTTGAAAAATGTCCATATTACTGAGGAGGAAGTGCTGATGTCTTAAAACACATAAAAATGGATAAATCCCTAGGACCTGATCAGGTGTACCCGAGAACTTGGTGGGAAGCTAGAAATGTGATCGCTGGGCCTCTTACTGAGACATTTATATTAGCGAGAGTCACAGGTGAGGTGCTGGAAGACTGGAGGTTGGCTAACGTGGTGCCACTGTTTAAGAAGGGTGGTAAGGACAAGCCAGGGAACTATAGACCAGTGAACCTGACGTCGGTGGTGGGCAAGTTGTTGAAGGGAATCCTGAGGGACAGGATGTACATGTATTTGGAAAGGCAAGGACTGATTATGGATAGTCAACATGGCTTTGTGCATGGGAAATCATGTCTCACTAACTTGATTGAGTTTTATGAAGAAGTAACAAAGAGGATTGAGGGCAGAGCAGTAGATGTGATCTATATGGACTTCGGTAAGGCATTCAACAAGGTTCCCCATGGGAGACTGATTAGCAAGGTTATATCTCATGGAATACAGGGAGAACTAGCCATTTGGATACAGAACTGGCTCAAAGGTGGAAGACAGCGGGTGGTGGTGGAGAGTTGCTTTTCAGACTGGAAGCATGTGACCAGTGGAGTGCCACAAAGATCAGTGCTGGGTCCACTACGTTTCATCATTTATATAAATAATTTGGGTGTGAGCTTAAGAGGTATAGTTAGTAAATTTGTAGATGACATCAAAATTGAGGGTGTAGTGGACAGTGAAGAAGGTTATCTCAGATTACAACAGGATCTGGACCAGATGGGCCAATGAGCTGAGGAGTGGCAGGTGGAAGTTTAATTCAGATAAATGTGAGGTGCTGCATTTTGGGAAAACAAATCTTAGCAGGACTTATACACTTAATGGTAAGGTCCTAGGGAGTGTTGCTGAATAAACAGACCTTGGAGTGCAAGTTCATAGCTCCTTGAAAGTAGAGTCGCAGGTAGATAGGATAGTGAAGGCAGTGTTTAGTATGCTTTCCTTTATTGGTCAGAGTATTGAGTACAGGAGTTGGGAGGTCATGTTACGGCTGTACAGGACATTGGTTAGGCCACTGTTGGAATATTGCGTGCAAGTCTGGTCTCCTTCCCTATCAGAAAGATGTTGTGAAATTTGAAAGGGTTCAGAAAAGATTTATAAGGATGTTGCCAGGATTGGAGGATTTGAGCTATAGGGGGAGTCTGAACAGGCTGGGGCTGTTTTCCCTGGAGTGTCGGAGGCTGAGGGATGACCTTTTTGAGGTTTATAAAATCATGAGAGGCATGGATAAGATAAATAGACAAAGTCTTTTCCCTGGGGTGGGGGAGACCAGAACTAGATGGCATAGGTTTTGGTTGAGAGGGAAAAGATATCAAAGAGACTTAAGCGGCAACTTTTTCACGCAGAGGGTGGTACGTGAATGGAATGAGCTGCCAGAGGAAGTGGTGGAGGCTGGTACAATTGCAACATTTAAAAGGCATTGGATGGGTATATGAATAGGAAGGGTTTGGAGGGATATGGGCCGGGTGCTAGATTAGTTTAGAATATCTGATTGGCACGGACAAGTGGGACTGAAGGGTCTGTTTCTCTGCTGTACATCTCTATGACTCTAATAATGTTCCTTTATGAATGAAATAACTCACATTTATATAACACCTTTTATACATAATAATGTGAATGTTTCAAGGCATTTCACAAAATGGCTGACACAAAACAGAACCAAGCCTAGAGGAAAAGGTTAGGAAAACTAGACTGAAGAGATGTATTTGAGTTGAATAGAAGCTAAGATAAACAATGATGTGGCAATGCTGATTAAAATCAAAGCTTGTGGAATTGAAGGCTAAATAACAACCTAATCAGGAGATTGGTTAGAAGGGAGAAAATAGTAGGGTTAATGGGTTAAGTTGGAAGGATGGAGCTAGTGGTTTCACAAGAACGTTTGCTGGAGCTTAAACTATACACTCGAGTTATTCATGCAGGGCTTCCCAACTGTGGGGCATGACTCTCAGGGATTCAGCAGTGGAAATGTGAGGCTGCAATTTCTGAGGCAGCAATGAATGGAGCTCGGACTGACAGCTAACAGTTGCGTGGTACTTTTAAATCCTTTGTTTTTTTACAATGGAGGGCATGACCCTGATTGCCCTGTCCTTGAGGCATGAATCCTGCACTGAAGGAAACACCTAGTGGCAAGGTAACTGTTTCTCCAGGTAAACTTTCTGCATTAAACAGCTTCCCCTGCTATCAGAGGTCTCTCTGTAACCCCAGCCCCTCCTGTGACAGGTCCTGAAACCCAATCCTGGACTGCTCTCACAGGTCACAGCAAGCTTCAAGCACCTCAATTAGATCACAATGGGAAGAACTTTGGGAGGCACTGTACAGGTGTCCACCCGTATCCGCGGGTGATACGTTCCAAGACCTACCTCAGTTACCCAAAACCGGGCATAGTATTGAACCCTATCATTTAAATGGGAAACTTACTGCCCCGGCAGCCCCCTGGAATTATTTCTGCAATGTTTCATGCAATATTTTTGGGCCATGGTAAACCGCAGATAACTGAAAGAGTGGAAACAGAACCCGCAGATATCGGGGTTCTACTGTGTTAGTGATTTACTTACCACAATAGAAAGCCAAGTATCTAAGCTTACCTAATACAAAGTAGTTTAAGGAGATACATGAACTTAAAAAGGAGCATTGATGTAGTGAGCGAATAGACAAAACTGCGACACATACATTTTAACAGACTGAGTGAGGTCATCCAAAATTAACCAAATAGGATAGATTTTTTAAAAAGATATTAATCAAATGATGGATAGTTGGGAGGCGTGGAAGTCCAGAGAGAGTTAGGGTCCATGTACACAGATCATTAAAAGAACAGAGGGCTAAGAAGTTAATGGAAGAAGATTTTGCTATAACTGTACAAAACCTTAGCTAAAGCACACTTGGAATGTGAACACATTTCTGGTCACTAAGAAAGCCTTGTAAAGAGTGCAGCTCAGATTCACCAGGTTATTACCCGAGCTTCAGGGGTCAGACTGTGAGGCGACAACATATTATACACCCTGGAGGGTTGAGAGTCTTAGGATTTTGAAAAGAATTGATAAAACAGGCAGAGAGAAACTCTCCCCCAAACTTTATTATTCATTCACAGGATGAGCCTGGCCAGCATTTATTGATCATTACTAGTCGCTCAAGGGGCAGTTGAGAGTCAACCACATTGCTGTAGATCCAGAGTCACATGTAAACCAGACCAGGTAAATCTGGCATTTTCCTTCCCTAAGGGACATTAGTGAACCAGATGGGCTTTTACAATAATCGACAATGGTTTCGTGGTCATCATTAGACAATAGTTAGACTACTTCCAGCATTTTGCTGATTCAAATGCTGGAAGTAGTGGGACAGAGCCATACAAGAGCTTACATTTAAAAGGAATGAGACCATAATGAGGAGGAATCAGTGCATATCAGTGAAATTCATGGTGAATTGGCAATTAGATGTCAGAATGGATATCAATAGGTGGAGATTTGCACTGTTAATGAGAACCAAATTTGTGAAGTTAGCAAACAGAGTGTTGGGCAGTCAAGTCTGTGTTGGTAAAAGCAATTTTAAGGGTTTCGGCGGCTGAAGATGTGGGCTGAGGAAAGCAAAAGAGGAAGAAGCTCAAATCTTTTTTTAATCTAAGTCACAAACATTCACAGGCTGTTAGAGGACAGTGTGCAGTTGGTCATCAGAGAAACCGACAAACCTAGTTTGTGAAGGTTTGGTAAATAGATACATTCACTTTCGCAGTGTTTGACCAGCAAAGTTGAACCGGGTCAGATTTTCTTCTTGAAAGGAGCTGTATTTCTCTGCAGAATTGTACAAACCTGGAAGAGGAGTCGGCACTTTCTTTGGTAATAATGTGGGAAACATACTACTCACTTTTATGGGACTTCAATATTATCAAACACAGTCGTACTCAAAATATTTTCATTATATATTTGAGTACCTTTAACTCTACCAAATGGTCAGAAATGGAGAAACTGAATTTTTCAGCTATTGCTGGACAGTGGGGCATCCCATCTGTGAGGAATTGTAGTGGAGGATCATGCATACACACCCATTCGGAATGGGTCCATTCCCATTCAGAGGCAGTGTGCCAGCTCACTGGTTTTGTCTACTGAAAACAAGAAACCGCATACACTCACTCATAGAATATGCAAATCAGATGGGAGAAACCATGTTCAGAACCAATATGTAGATCAAGTGTTCTGGAAGATTTTATTCACAAACCTCGCATGGTGTAGGCATTCATAAAAAGGGGGGTGCATTGGCTTTTCTTCAGCTTCTTCCAGAGTGGAGGGCCAGAGATGTCACGTTCTTTTATGTCACAGACAAACAAGTCACCAGGCTGCAAGACAGCAGAATTTAGGAACACAAGATTGGACAGAGGACAGTGAAAATTGATTCTGATCTGGAGAGTTGCTGTGTGAGTGGCAGAAGCTGAACTCTTGCAAAACAGTACACATTCTGTGCATTATACTTTGTGATTCTTCCCATAAAGTACGAGCAAGACACATGCAATACGTTTGTTCAACTACAGAGCATAGAAACTTCAAAACAACAAATGCCTAAGGGTCTATAAGACACTGATGTATTTGAAGAGCTTGGGTTGAGTTACACTGGAAGCAAACCGAGGACACAGAGATCAGTGGCAGCAAGGTAGATATTTGAAATAACAAGCAGCTTAGAATCATGCATGCAGACTGAGCAGAGGTGTTCTGCAAGGTGGTCACTCAATCTACATTTAGTCTCTCCAATATTGGGACTAGAATGTGAGCAGTAAATGCAGTATAATAAATTGAAAGAAGAACAAGTAAATATCATTTGGAAGGATTGATCGATGTCTCAGATGGTGAAAACCTCGGAAGTAAACAGGAAGGTTCATTACCGCCTGTCCTTGCATGGAAGACCATGATAGGAAAAAGGGATAGGTTGTTGGGGATGACTGAGCAGTGCATCAAAGTATTGGAGAGGGAATGATCTCTTCAGAATGTTGAAAGGGAAAGAGAGGGGAAGATGTGTTTAGTGGTGGCATCACATTAAAGGTCACAGAAAGGGAGAAGAGCGGTTGCATGCAGAAATTAGTGCATTGCAAAGTGATGGGAAGTAGAACTCTACCATGATGCTTAAGAGAGAAGGACCATCAAATGTTCCTTTCCTACCATCCATTCATACATTCTTTTCTTTTTTTAATTTTCCCCATCCTCCCCACACCACCCTGCTTCCCTTTCACTTGCTGCAAATCTATGTTTAGAGGGATTTGGGCCAAATGCAGGCAGTCACTTCCAGCAATATGGCGGCAGAGTAGGACGCTCCTCTGCTCTGCCTGTTTTTTTCTCTTTCTCTCCCGTTACGCCCAGAGGTGAATCCTGGAGCAGCAGCAGGCGGCTGCGAGGCCCGGAACAGAGCCTCGGGTGTGGGATACGGTCCTGAAATTTATCTTGGAGAGGCTGAGTGCCGGTATGGAGTGGACTCATGCTTGGACTGGAGCGAGGCGGTCTGGCACAGGCAGTCAGAGCATTTGCTGAGGCCCTACACTGAGCTGCTAGAATGTAATGTTTATCTGAAATGTTGTACCTTACTGTAATGTCAATCCTTTAACAATTTCTTACTTCTGACTTATTGTTTTAAACTACTTTTTATTCCTCTGTTTTATCCAAGATTTGTACCAAGGTACTTGTACCTAAGATGGCGCCATAATAGGCAGCCATTGTAAAGGTTTCACTGTATTTCTACACTGGAGTACATGTAGCAATAAAGACAATTCTGTTCTATAAGGTTTCTAATTTTTCTCTTTTTGATGAAAGTTCATTGACCTGACACTTCATTTGTCTCTGACGGGTACCAATTCAACCAATGGGTATTGCCAGCACTTTTCCCTTTTAAAACCATTTAGGTTTGGCAGACTTCTCAAATTATTGCAGCAGATGCAGATTAATCATTCTCTCAGCAGCAGGTTGGAAAAGGTGCTCTGCATTTGAACCTGGGGCTTGTTCATCCCACACAATATCAACAGGATGAGAGTGTAAATTGCTGCATATAATTAACCAGGCAGCCTCATTAAGTACAAGCCCTTTGCTCTGCTGTTCAATAGTACATGAAAAAAAAACTATTTTAAATCACTTTTCAATATTTGGTTCGTTGAGATGCCAACACTTGTGCAGAGAAAGATCCTGTTAATAACACTGGTTAGCTAGACTTTGGCTTTTTTGTTAGAATAATGAGGCTGTCATAATTCAGCATTATTAAAGCACAAATTGGAACTTCTGCCAACTGCAGATATGTGGTATAATGTGAAAATGAGAAAAGATGCTGCGTGAATTTCCCTGCTCTTCCAGAAACATTGCTATCATTGTAGCATGCTTTCACAAGATTATATTATGGCAGCCCAAGTAACCTTGCCAACTAAAGGCTCTTCAATCTTTGATATGGTTTCTCTGGAACGCAAAATTCCAAAATGCAATACAGCTAGCCGAGGAGAGAATTCCTCTTGGAAGATATGAAATATTGTAGAGACATGTCATTGGCTGGTGTTACCAGCTGCCTTTCAGGAGGTAATGTTTTTGACTGAGTCAGAAGGTGTAGATTTAAGTTTATTCCACACACCTGAGTACATAATAGAACTGGCACTTTACAGAGATTGTAGTCTGAGGGAATGCTGATTTTCAGACGAGATGGGAAAAAGGCCCTTTCAGATGGATATATAAGATCTGACAGCACAAGGGAAAGAAAAGCAGGAGGGTTCACCATAATTTTCTGGGCAATATTTATCCCATCAGCCAATATAAATAAAACATGAAATAAAATCCAAAATGCTGAAAGTACTCAGCTATTGAGACAGCATCTCTGGAGAGAGAGATAATGTTTATGTTTCAGTCAACGACCTTGCATTAGAATTCCTTTCACAAAATCCTGATCTAGAATTATCCCCTTGCTGTTTGTGGGATCTGCTGTGTGAAAGTTGGGCACTGCATTTCCTAGATTACAACTGTGACATTGCAAAAGAATTTTACTAAATGCAAAGCACACTTGGAGATCTTGAAATCATAGAAGGTGCAGGATAAATGAAAATCCTTTTTGCTTTCTCTTGACCAGAATAAATTAATCACTCACACACCTGGATCCTCTCCTTCTGAACACCTGATGGAGCAATATAGATTTCATCCCTGAAAAAGAAAACATTAAATTGGTTTTAGGCTTCAACAAAACAGGCACTCAGATAGAATTGATAAAACAGTGTTTAACAGAGACAGAATTAAAGATCTTTATTGTCTTACTTAGAGTCATAGAGACGTGCAGCACGGAAACAGACTCTTTGGTCCAACTTGTCCACTCTGACCAGAAACCCTAAATTAATCAAGCCCCATTTGCCAGCATTTGGCCCACATCCCTCTAAACCCTTCCTATTCATATACCCATCCAGATGCCTTTTAAATGCTGTAATTGTACCAGCCTCTACCACTTCCTCTGGCAGCTCATTCCATACACGCACCACCCTCTGCGTGAAAACGTTGCCCCTTAGGTCTCTTTTATATCTTTCCAGTCACCCTAAACCTATACTCTCTAGTGCTGGACTCCCCTAACCCAGGGAAAAGACTTGTCTATTTACTCTATCCATGCCCCTCATGATTTTATTATTCCAGCATAACTTTACAAAGTACTCTCTAGCCAAAGAAGCATGGGGAAGGGTGGCCAATGTTCTGTCGAATGTGGTACTAATTTGTGCAGTGCAAAATTCCAGAAACAGTGATGGGGTAATCATGAGATAAATCTGTTTTAAGTAACCTTTTCCCCCAAAACAGATGTTGCACCCTTCTCTAGGGGGATTAGGTGGATGATATATTTCATATCAGTCACAGTGAGTTGAGTCATCCAGTGAGCTAGATGGGCAGTAGGACCATGCAGCATCCCTTGGGAGACTGTTTGAAATTCAGGCCTCCCTTATTCCAAGCAATAACTGGAGGATCCTTGCACTGAACTCACCGGGTAGTAGGCCATTGTGCTCATCATCATCCCTACTGCTATTTGCTAAAAATATTTTCTGACTTAATCTCACCCTCATCAGCAAAGTTGGTTTTATATCAGTTCAACAAAAACTAAAGGAGAGAAGTTTAATGAGTAACAGTGTAATGACATTTAAATGGATAAATGTTTAATTAAATTTATGAGAAGCTTTTTAAATAAATATATTGCTCAATAGTGTAATTAGCTATTTATAATGAACTAGGTACATAAATACCAGGTAAAAACAATGGCTGCAGATGCTGGAAACCAGATTCTGGATTAGTGGTGCTAGAAGAGCAGAGCAGTTCAGGCAGCATCCAACACAAATACCAGACTTCTAAAGTACTAACTAATTTGAATATTCACAATTAGGGAGATAACAACTTCCTTTAACTTTCTTTATGCCAGAATGCAGTTATTGTCACATATTGCAAAGGGCCCAGTACCTACAGATAAGATAGATACCATAAATATTAACAAGTTTTATAATAGCCTTCAGCACTGTTTGCATCACAGAGAGATATATCCTGCACCTCAAGAATGCCGTCAGTTTGGAGGAACCATAGAACCATTACATCACCCAAGAAAGGCCATTGATTCATCATCTCAATGCTGACCCTCCCAAAGGGTAATTCCCATTCTGCTCCTTACTGGCTCTCCCCTGTGCCCTGAACATTCATCCTTCTCTTATATTTGTAATATCTAGAAAATGTACAACGATCTATGACACTGATGGAGGACATTCTGTCCATCATTTCAACACTAACCAAGAGAAAAGCCACCCAGTCTCATCCCATTGGACAGCACTTCGTCCTACATACCGGAGAATACTGTGCTTCCAATGCATTTTTAGACAACTTTTAAATGGGTTGAGAGTTTGTGTCTCTACTCACCTTTCAGACAGTGAATTCCAGACCTCTAGCACACCCTGGATGAAAAATAAATAATTCCTTGAACTCTTCTTTGTTATTTCAGCCAATCATTTTAAATCTATGTCCCAGGTTACTCAGCTCTCTACTGTGTGAAATAGGACATTCTTGTTCACTCTACCTAGACCCCTCACAACACTGTAACCTCTAAATCAAATTATAATTTTATCTGGATTTACAGGTGCTTAACTATTATCTCATGGGATAATCTTCACCAAACTGTAGCAGTCCTTGGGCTATGTCTATAAAGTAAGGAACAATAGATCCCTTAGCAGCCAACCATCTTGAATTGCTGCATCAATGACCTTCCCTCCATCATAAGGCCAAATGCTTGCTGATGATTGGACAATGTTCAGCACTTCTTGTGACTCATCAGTCACTGAAGCAGTTCATGACTAAATGCACAACAACCTGGATAAATCCAGGTCTGAGCTGACAAGTGGCAAGTGGTGCCACACAACTGCCAGGAAATCACTAACTCCAAATAGACATAATCTAACCATTGCTCCTTAAAATTCAATGGCACTATCATTGCTGAATCTCCCACTGTCTATGTCCTGGAGGTTGCCATTAACTAGAAATTGAACTGGATCAGTCATACGAATAGAGTGGCTACTAGAGCAGGTCAGACGCTAAGAATCCAGCCATGAGTAATTCACCTCTTAACTCTCAAAAGCCTCTCCACCATCTACCATGCACAAGTCAGGATTGTGATGGAATACTACCTTCTTGCCTGGATGGAGGCAGCTCCAAAAATACTCAAGAAGCTTGACACCACCCAAAACAAAATAGCCGGTTTGATTGGCACCAGATCCACAAACATTTATTCCCTCCACCACCAACGCTCAGTCGCAGCAGTGCATATGATCTACAAGATGTAGTGCAGAAATTTACGAAGGCTCTTCAGAACTGTGGCATTCCCTTGCTAACAAAATTGTGGGTCCACCTACCCCAAACAGACTGCAATGGTTCAAAAAGGCAGAAACACCACAATTGGAGGTGTAGTGGACAGTGGAGAAGGTTACCTCGGAGTACAACGGGATCTTGATCAGATGGCCCAATGGGTGGAAGAGTGGCAGATAGAGTTTAATTTAGATAAATGTGAGATGCTGCATTTAGACAAGCATACCAAACACCTTCTTCAGTGTCCTGCCTACCTGAGACTCCACTTTCAAGGAGCTATGAACCTGCACTCCAAGATCTCTTTGTTCAGCAACACTCCCTAGGACCTTACCATTAAGTGTATAAGTCCTGCTAAAATTTGCTTTCCCAAAATGCAGCACCTCACATTTATCTAAATTAAACTCCATCTGCCACTCCTCAGCCCATTAGTCCATCTGATCAAGATCCTATTGTACTCTGAGGTAACCTTCTTCACTGGCCACTATACCTCCAATTGTGGTGTCACCTGAAAACTTACTAATCAGTCCTCCAGTGTTCACATCCAAGCCATTTACATAAACGGAGGATGTTGTGAAATTTGAAAGGGCTCAGAAAAGATTTACAAGGATGTTGCCACGGTTGGAGGGTATGAGCTATAGGGAGAGGCTGAATAGGCTGGGGCTGTTTTCCCTGGAATGCAAGAGGCTGAGGGGTGACCTTACAGAGGTTTTTCACACAGAGGGTGGTGTGTGTAAGAATGAGCTGTCAGAGGAAGTGGTGGAGACTGGTAAAATTAAAACATGTGGCAGGCATCTGGATGGGTATGCGAACAGGAAGGGTTTAGAGAGATACGGGCCACGTGTTGGCAAATGGGACTAGATTAATTTAGGATATCTGATTGGCATGGACAAGTTGGACCAAAGGGCTTGTTTCTCTGCTGTATAATTCTTTGACTCTAAGGCAGCTCAGCGCCGCCTTCTCAAGGGCAACTAGGATGAGCAATAAACACTCACCCAGCCAGCAATGCCCACATCCCATGAATTAATAAAAAAAATTCTCCTTTCAATGTGTGGTCCTTGAAATGCAACTGCATGTCATTAGTAAAATGTCAACTTTCCCAAACCCTTTATCTGGAGGCTTTATGCTTCTGACTTGAACCACAGAACTGAATTTGTGACACAGAAAATTCTAAGCTTCCAAGCTTAACAATTAGTGCCAGGTTTTACAACCAGTGGTGATATTATTGGGCAAAATGTATGAAAAGCTCTTATCTGGTTCATTAGCCAGTACAATGTAGAGCAGATAGACACCTCCAAGTGACTGCCCATTCTCCATAACACCACAGTTGTGACTGTATCAATCCTCTTCATCTGGACAAGCACAATGAGAATGTGCACATCTCAATTCCTTGACTGTATAGTACTGATGGAACAGAGTACAGTAAGCTTTTGTAAATCAGATATTAGAATCCCTTGGCTAGAGTACTGGGCCCAGCTCTATGCACCACATTTTAGGGAAATGGTTAAGAAGTTGGAAGGTGCAGAAGTAATCTACTAGGTACTAGAGATGAAAGAGTTCAGTCACAGAGATAGAATTGGCAAACTGAGCTTTTTATCATAGAGTAGGGAAGATTAAGGGGAGATTTGATGGTGGAGTTCAAAATTATGAGGTTCCAAACAGATAAATAAGAAGAAACTGAACAGATTTAATACAATTAGCAAAACAGAAGCGTGAGAAGAGAAGAATTATTCTTACATAGCAAATTATTACATTTTGATGTGGAAGCACAATGAAAGCAGGTTCAGCAATAATTTACTAAAGAAAATTAGATCAGTGCTCAAATTGGTAAAAAATTGCAAGTCCAAGGAAAAGGAACAGCGAAATGAGAATAACTGGGTCGCTCTTTCAGGGAGCCATTATTCTCCATACCATCTAAATATGCATCATGTTACATGATGCGATTAATAATTTTAATATGTCCATTCATAAATATTTTAGTGTTCATGAAACACTTTTTAGAAAAAAAGAAAACTTAATTTAAATGTTTTTACACAGCTGTGTTCTGCCCATCATTCTTTTTCGCTTTTTTTCCTCATTTTTGGTTTGGAACTGTGAGTTGCAGTAGAGAATCATATGTTATTATTTTTAAAAATGGAGAATACAAGACTGATGTTTGCTGTTGGGAACTGGCTTGGAAAGGTAATGCAGTTTAATGACTGCTCTAAGGACACAGTGGACAATTAGACTCTGTGATGCTGCTTTGCTCAGGGACTGGTAGCTGTTTGGATGTTGCACTGGCCAATCAAGGGAAGACTGGTGCTGACCAATTGCAGAGAGTGTTTAAAAAAAAAGAGAGAAACCAAAGGATGAACTGGTTTAGACTGAGTTTTGAGCAGGAGGCAATGTTGCTTTCAAAGCTGCAGGACTGGGTTTTTGGCTTTGCTCTCTCTGGTTAGTTCTCCAGTTGTCAACTTGGTGCAAGTCCTGGTAAAAGAACTCCAGTATAAGAAATAAGGAAAAGTCTTCAGAGGACTGCAGAAACTGTTTGCATTGACCAGTGATTTTGGAATTCAAGCAATTTACAGTCTTACGCATCAATCCCTGCCCCACGGAATTGTTCTTGCCCCATGGAACTTATTTCTTTCAACCTCGATATACTCTTTGTTTCTTGTCTGTTTCTAACCCACTGAGCATACTTTTTCATACCTCAACTCTATTTTTTGCTCCCATTGTCCAGTCCCTTCCCATTTACATGCACAATTCTTCTGACACTTTACATCAGTTTCAAAAGTTCCCGTTCACGCGCTCCAGCCAAGTCCTGTTTACCATGGACGTGCTATCCCCTTACATCTCCATTCCCCATCAGGATGGTCTCAGGACTCTCCACTTCCTGCTGGAAAAAAGGCCTGAAAACTCGTTATCCTCCACCACCACCACCACCCTCCTCCGCCTGGCCAAGCTCGTCCTCACTTTCAACAACTTTTCCTTTACTTCCTCTTGCTTTCATCAGGTCAAAGGGATGGCCATGGATACCCACATGGGCCCCACCCCAGTCACAACTGTCTTTATGTGGGGTATGTGGAACATTCTTTATTGCAGTCCTACACGGGCTCCCACCCACAATTCTTTCTCTGGTACACTGATGAATCATTGGTGCTGTTTCCCTCTCTTGTTCAGAATTGGAAAAATTCATCACTTTTGCTCTGAATCTCCACTCCGCTCTCACCTTCACCATGCCCATCTCTGACTCCTCCCTTTCCTTCCTTGACATCTCTGTTCCATTTCTGAGGAAAGACTAGCCATCAATATCCACCGGCTCCCACAGTTACCTTCACTATACATCCTCCAATCCTTCTTCCTGGAAAGACTCCATTCCATTCTCTTATTTTCCCTGTCTCTATTACATCAGTTCAACAAGAGGGCCTCCGAAATGTCCACCTTTTTTTCTTCAATCGAGGATTCCCCAGCACTGTCTCTGACAGGGCCCTCATCCATGTCTGACCCATCTCTCACAGTTCTACCCTCACCTCTTTCTTTCCCTCCCACAAGAGCGATAGGGTCCTCATCTGGTCCTCACCTACCATCCCACCACCCTCTGCATCCAAAGGATCATTAACAGCCATTTTTGACACCTCCAGGGGTATGCTACCAACAGACAAATATTTCCCTCCCTTCCTTTGTCAGCTTTCTGCAAGGATTGTTCCCTCTGGAACCCTGGTCCACTCCTTCTTCATGCCCTACTCCTCTCCATGCCACCTTCCCCTGTAACCGCAGAAGGTGAAACACTTGCCGTTTACTTCCTCCCTCCTCAGTATCCAAGGGCCTAAACATACTTTCCGGGTGAAACAGTGATTTACTTGTATTTCACTCAATCTAGTCTATTGCATTCGCTGCTCACAGTGTAGACTCCTCTACACTAGGGAAATGAAGCTTAGACATTCTGTCCACAAAAATGACAAAAGTGCCTGCTACTTCAACACACCACTGTATTCCCACACCAACATTTCTGTGTTGGGCCTGCTCCAGTGTTTAGATTTAGATTACTGATAGTGTGGAAACAGGCCCTTCAGGCCAACAAGCCCACACCGACCCTCCGAAGAGCAACCCACCCAGACCCACTCCCCTACATTTACCCCTTCACCTAACACTACGGGCAATTTAGCATGGCCAATTCACCTAACCTGCACATTTTTTGGACTGTGGGAGGAAACCGGAGCACCCGGAGGAAACCCACGCAGACACGGGGAGAATGTGCAAACTCCACACAGACAGTTGCCTGAGGTGGGAATTGAACTCGGGTCTCTGGTGCTGTGAGGCAGCAGTGCTAACCACTGTGCCACCGTGCCGTGTTCCAGTGAGCCTCTGCACAAGCTCAAAAACAGAATCTTATTTTCTCTTTGGGGACCTTGCATCCTCTAGAACTCAACATGGAGTTCTATAACTTCACAGCCTTTAGATTCTGTCCAGATTCTGTTTTTTTTTAAACCTACACCCTGGTTCTATCACGGGTTACATTCGGCACAACCTACACGTTCTCTCCTAGACTCTGCTGTCATCACTTTTTAAGTATTTTCAGGGAATCTGAAGGGCAACTTTTTTACAGAGGGAGGTATGCATATGGAATGCGGTGCCAGTGGAAGTGGTTGAGGTGGGTACATTAACAACATTTAAAAGACATTTAGACAAATACATGGATAGGGAAGGGTAAATGGGGTTAGCATGGATTGACAATTTGGTCAGCATGGACCAGTTTGGGACAAAGGGCTTGTCTTTATGCTGTAGGACTCTGACTTCTCTTCTGTCCCTGGCTCTTCAATAATCCCCTGATCTGCCTACCCCTTTCATATCTCTCTCCCTTTGGGCTCTGTTTCCATTTAACTGCTCACCTTTCCCAATCTTGTTTTCAGCATCAATACCATCTTTTCCTAGCTGCTATCAGTTCTGATGAAGAGTCACTGGATCCAAAATGCTGCCAGACCTGCAGAGTTTTGTCAGCCATTTCCGTTTTTGCCTGTATGGAAAACTACTGATTTCATGAAGACATGATATTCATCACTGAAACAGTTGCCAAACTGGCAACTTAATACTCTTTTATTCTTTCTACTTTATTCCATAACTGTGTCTGGCTGTGACAGAGTGCAAGAGTGGGATATTGTAATCAAAGAAGATTGGATTTAGACAGTAAATATGAATTAGGATTGCCTTGTTGTCTATCTGTATTCTCCTAAAGTTACATTATTATTAATAAATAATAAATAAATGTATAAATTGTTGACTTTTCTTCAAGTTATAAACTTGCTGTCAAAGATCAGTTTGTAAAATCCGGTTAGGAACAAATGAGCAATTTTGAGAGTCCCAGAGGTAGTGAGGTTGATCTGATTTGCCTTGCTATCACAACAGCTGCCTTTTGGGATCCCTGCTCCTTATATTCTTTGTATTTATTAGGTATTCATCATGCTATAACAGTATATCACTGAGACTCAGCGTTGGAATCACTGAAAAGTATGTGAAGTTGCAGCAATTGCTACTTAACTAGGACACATAATAGAAAAGGATAGTTCAGGGGCGCTCGGTTGTACGTAGTGTTAGCGAAATGTGTCAGACATTTTGTGGGCAATTGTCAGTCTAATAAACTGCACGCTACTGATCACAAAATCATAGAATCCCTACACTCTGGAAGCAGACCATTTTGCCCATCAAGTCCATACCACCCCTCCAAAGAGCATCTAACCCTGTATTTCCCATGTCTAACTCACCTAGCCTGCATGTCCTTGGACACTATGAGTTATTGAGCATGGCCAATTCACCTAACCTGCATATCTTTGAACTGGGGGAAGAAACTGAAACACTCAGACAAAACCCAAGCAGACACGAGGAGAATGTGCAAACTCCACACAGACAGACAGTCACCCGAGGGTAGGATCGAACACAGGTCCTTGGTGCTGTGAGGCAGCAGTGTTAACCACCGAGCCACCGTGCCACCCCATAACCTCTTTGGCACTGCCAGCAAAATCTATGCCTTTACGTTTACAGCAAGATCTATTGGTGTAGTTCCTTTTAGAATCTTGAAACCACGCAATCTTTTTAATAATATTGTAAAGACCATTTTAAAAAAATTCGGTAGTTTTGATTGTGGACTGAAATGTCAAAAGGACTGTTTTAAAAATCAAGGACTGGGGATTTCTCTTTTTTTGTCCAATCCTAATACCCTTTATGTGTCTCACGAATAGCGTTCGTAACAAACTATTAACAGCTCCATGGCCACAATGAAACTGCCCTGAACTACAGCCTCTCAGTATTCTTAAGGAAGCATTGGATTATGCTCCAGTGCTGGCAGCACTGGCAATATGACAGCATTACATTCTGACTAATATTGCAATCTATCCGCAAACTTCCAAAGGATTCACCCCAAAGCCATCATCAAGATGGCATCCTGACAGAACTACCACCTGAAGGGTGTGTGTCATGTTGAACACTTTGGAAGGAAAACATCACCTGTCACTCAAAAAAACTGAGCAGAACAGAGTCAAAATTTGCAGTCACGGTTCAGTAGTGTGCAAATCTTGGACTCTTATCTGTCTAGCAGTAACTTAAGCATGAATATTTGGTGGTCGACAGGTCGAACACAAGTTTCTATCTCCCTGCACGTTCTTCGAAGCCAGACGATTTACCTGGATGTTTCCAGGAATGAGGGGTTTGATTTACAAAAGTCGGTGAGACTTTTTGACTGCAGCGTAGGAGGTTAAGGGGTGACCTTAAAGAAGCCTACAAAATCATGAAGGACACAGATAAGCTGAATAGCAAGAGTCTTTTCCCTAAGATGAGGGAGTTCAAAGGCCATATTATTAAGGTGAGAGGAGAAAGTTTTAAAAAGGGCACGATGGGCAACAGTTTTACATAGAGATTTGTTCCTGTGTGACAAGAATGACAGAGGAAGTGGTGGATGCAGGTACAGTTACAACATTTAGAAGACAATAAGATACATTAAGTACATTAGAATAGGAAAGATTTGGAGGGGTATGGGCCAAATGCAGGCACGTGGGACTAGTTTAGTTTTGGAACATGGTTGGCATAGACTAGTTGGACTGAAATGTCTGTTTCCAGGCTGTATGACTCGATGACTTTATGTACTTTAATGTTCAGTCACTTGGCAGGATACCACTATAGGGAAACTTGAAGGAACAGTGCAACTCATAGTTAGTTAGGATTTAATGCCAGACTGGAGCTTGCTATCAAGTTGACTCCTTCACAATGGTAAGCACTGACTGAATCACTGGTTTTAATATTGCAAAGTCTAGGTCATCGAATATTCTGAATTAGAGGCTGGAGACTGAATGAGATGTTGGATTTATAGTATGGAATATGACAACACAGTTCCATGTAAATGTTAAGGAGGTTTTGTTCTTCCAACCTGGCAGCTACCTGATAATGTGGATAGTTGCTCAGTTATGTCGTATTCATAAAAAAATAGAAACATGTTCAAGCTGAATACCATCAGCATCCACTTGATCACCCACGAAATGAAAGGGGTCATTTCCTGTGTGCAAGCAGCACACAGCGGTAACCTGCTCACTGTACTCAAATGGGTTCTGCCAGGGCCACTCAGCTCCTTATCTTATTACAGCCTTGGTCCAAACATGGATAAAAGAGCCGAATCCCACAGAAGAGGATGAGAGTGAGTATTTTTGACATCAAAGCAGCATTTCACTTTGTGTGAGATCAAGGAAACTGGGCAAAACTGAAGACATTGGGTATCAGGGCGTAGCGAGTGGAATGTCTCCACAGCTCGGAGTCGAACTGAGCACAAAGGAAGATAGCTGTGGCTTTTCGAGGCTCTGCTCCACACCCCACCCCTGCAAAGTTCCTCTAGGTAGTGCCCTGGGAACAACTATTTGCAGCTGGTTACTTCCAAGGTAAAGTCAGAAACATGGATGTTAATTGCTGATTGTATACTATGCAGGTTCAATCACACCTTATCAGATAATGATCAGTCAGGACACACAGAACAGTACAGCACAGAACAGGCCCTTCAGCCCACGATGTTGTGCCGACCATTGATCCTCATGTACGAACCCTCAAATTTCTGTGACCATATGCATGTCCAGCAGTCTCTTAAATGTCCCCAATGACCTCACTTCCACAACTGCTGCTGGCAACGCATTCCATGCTCTCACAACTCTCTGCATAAAGAACCCACCTCTGATATCCCCTCTATACTTTCCGCCAAACAGCTTAAAACTATGACCCCTCGTGTTAATAATTTCTGCCCTGGGAAATAGTCTCTGGCTATCAACTCTATCTATGCCTCTCATTATCTTGTAAACCTCAATTAGGTCCCCTCTCTTCCTTCTTTTTTCCAATGAAAAGAGTCCGAGCTCAGTCAACCTCTCTTCGTAAGATAAGCCCTCCATTCCAGGCAGCATCCTGGTAAACCTCCTCTGAACCCTCTCCAAAGCATCCACATCTTTCCTATAATAGGGCGACTAGAACTGGATGCAGTATTCCAAGTGCGGTCTAACCAAAGTTTTATAGAGCTGCAACAAGATCTCACGGCTCTTAAACTCAATCCCCCTGTTAATGAAACACCATATGCTTTCTTAACAACCCTGTCCCCTTGGGTGGCCATTTTAAGGGATCTATGTACCTGCACACCAAGATCCCTCTGTTCCTCCACACTGCCAAGAATCCTGTCTTTAATCCTGTACTCAGCTTTCAAGTTCAACCTTCCAAATGCATCACTTCGCATTTATCCAGGTTGAACTCCATCTGTCACCTCTCAGCCCATCTCTGCATCCTGTCAATGTCACGCTGCAGCCTACAGCAGTCCTCTATACTGTCAACGACACCTCCAACCTTTGTGTCGTCTGCAAACTTGCTGACCCATCCTTCAATCCCCTCATCCAAGTCATTAATAAAAATTACAAAGAGTAGAGGCCCAAGGACAGAGCCCTGTGGAACACCACACACCACTGACTTCCAGGCAGAATACTTTCCTTCCACTACCACTCGCTGTCTTCTGCCGACCAGCCAATTCTGTATCCAGACAGCTAAATTTCCCTGTATCTCATTCCTCCTGACCTTCTAAACAAGCCTACCATGGGAAACCTTATCAAATGCCTTGCTGAAGTCCGTATACAACACATCCACCGCTCGACCCTCATCAACTTGTCTAGTAACATCCTCAAAGAACTCAATAAGGTTTGTGAGGCATGACCTGCCCCTCACAAAGCCGTGCTGACTTCATTTAATCAAGCCATGCTCTTCCAGATGGTCATAAATCCTATCCCTCAGAATCCTTTCTAACACATGCACACCAACTTTTGTGATTCATCTACCAGGTCACCCAGATCCATTCAAAAAAACATACTCCTTTGCTGTTGTTCTTCCTAAAGTTGACAAGTTCACAATTTTCAACATTCTACTCCATCTGCCGTATTTTCACCCACTCCCTTAACCTATCTAAATGCCTCTGCAGATTCTTTAAGTCCTCTTGACAACTTACTCTCATACCTATCCTTGTGTCATCAATACATTCAGTGATTATACATTTGGTATCTTCATCCAAGTTATTAATACAGATTGTAAATATTGAGGACCCAGCATTGATCCTGTAGCAATAGCTTATGAACTCAAAAATAACCCATTATTTTCTCCTTGTTAGCTAACCAATACTCTGAGTATGTTAATATGTACCCTCTACACCATGAGCTCTTATTTTTTGGACTAAACTTTGATATGGCACCTTGTCAAATACTTTTCAGAAATCCAACTGCATTACATTCATAGATTCCCCTTTATCTACCTTGCTTGTTACTCCTTCAAAAAGCTCGAATAACTTAAGTCAAACACAATGTTTCTTTCACAAAAGCCACACTGACTCTGCCTGATTGTATTATAATTTTCATACTGTCCTGCTATTACCTCCTGAACAGTTTCTGTCAATTTTCCCATTACAAAGGTCAGTCTAGCTTTCCCATAGTTTCCTGCTTGCAGTCCCCATCTCCTTTTTGATTAGAGGTGTTACGTTTATAATTTTCTGATCTGTCAGTATGTTTCCAGAAACAAATAATCTTCTCTTGATGGTCAATGTCATTACTACTGCTGAATCCCCTATAATATACATCCTCGGGTTACCACTAACCAAGGTTTGAGACAAAACAAAACTGCAGATGCTGGAATCCAAGGTAGACAAGCAGGAGGCTGGGAGAACACAGCAAGTCAGGCAGCATCAGGAGGTGGAGAAATCAACGTTTCGGATGTAACCCTTCATCAAAACATAAATACACCAGCCACAGAAATACTGTGGCTACAGTACAGCATATAAGTTACCACCCGAGTCCCTGATGTCTGTCCACCAATCATGAGGAACAAGATTGTGATGAAACGCTCTCCATTTGCTTAGATGGGTTCAGCTTCAATAACATTGAGAAAGTTCAATCAAGGACAAAGCACCCATGCACTCGGTATCTCGTCCATAAACATCTGCTCGCTCCACCACCGACACACAGTGTATCACTGTGCATCTCGAGATGTATTGCAGTAAATTGCCTAGCCTTCTTTGACACTTCCTTCCAAACCTGCAACCTCTAACAACTAGCAAGACCTGGGCAGCAGGTACATCGGAGCACCCACAACCTACAGGTTCCCCTCCAAGCCACTCACCATCCTGACTTGATACTATATTGTTGTTCCTTCAGTGTCACTATGTCAATATCCTTTCTCCTCCTAACTGCACTCGTTCATGTACCCACATGTCAAGGACGGCAGTACTTCAAGAAAACAGTGAGGAAAATTAAGAAAGGACAAGAAATACAAGCGTTGCCAATGAGGCCCACATGCTATGAATGAACATTTAAAAAGTCATACAATTAAAAATTTGCCTTGATTTGTCTTCGACTATCTTTGATAGTTTCCTCCAATATGTTTTGACAGTTAACTTATTTAATTTGTTGAGATGTAAAGGTAAAGGTGAGGTTGCCATAATCCTACAGGACCATAAGAAATGGTGATTGTTTAACCTGAGGATCACCACACCTCAGGCGATAGGAGAGGATTTAGATTTAGATTACTTACAGTGTGGAAACAGGCCCTTTGGCCCAATAAGTCCACACCGACCCTGCGAAGAGCAAACCACTCAGACCCATTCCTCTACATTTACCCCTTCACCTAACACTACGGGCAATTTAGTATGGCCAATTCACCTAACCTGCACATTTTTGGACTGTGGGAGGAAACCAGAGCACCCGGAGAAAACCCACGCAGACACGGGGAGAATGTGCAAACTCCACACAGACAGTTGCCTGAGGCGGGAATTGAACCCAGGTCTCTGCCGCTGTGAGGCAGCAATGCTAACCACTGTGCCACCATGCTGGAGCTGGGACTTTCATGGCAACCTCAGCTGGGATGGGAGATAAACCCATGCTGTTGTCTTCAATCTGCATCACAAATCAGGATATGTGAGGATATGTCCACTGTGTTTTACAAGTCCTGATGACATGATTCGTTTTTAAACCTATTTTACCAGATGAGGCAGAAACAAAACAAACACTAGATGGTGCTCAAAAACTGTAACATCACTGCAGCTGAATGCAATGATCCAAACCAGCCCAAACGATGTCACAGCATTGCTTTACAAAGAATACCTGGGAAACTGACAATTACACTAATCCTTTCTGTCAATGAATCCTTTCAATTAATCTCTGAACTATAAGTAACAGAGTACAAACAAGCTATATCGGCCTTTGCAACATGAAAGCTAGGATCTCTATCAGTTACGCCATGACAATGAACCAGATTGTTGAGACTGACACCATAAACAAATTACAATCATTAAAAACTTTGCAATAGAGCCTCCAAGACAGCACTGTAATTCAAATGTCTTTAATATTTACTGTATGAACATTTCAATCTAGCTTTAACCCAAGATAATGTATTGCAGTGTTATTGTATTGTTTGGATTAGGAATTGGCTGGATGGAAGAAGACAGAGGGTAGTAGTTGATGGCAAAGTTTCTTCATGGAGTGCCGTCACTAGCGGTGTTCCGCAAGGATCTGTTTTGGGACCATTGCTGTTTGTCATTTTTATAAATGACCTGGAAGAGGGGTTAGAAGGTTGGGTGAGCAAGTTTGCGGATGATACGAAAGTCGGAGGAGTTGTTGACAGTGAGGAAGGATGTGGCAGGTTACAGCAGGATATAGAGAAGCTGCAGAGCTGGGCAGAAAGGTGGCAAATGGAATTCAATGTAGCTAAGTGTGAGGTGATTCACTTTGGGAAGAATAACAAAAAGATGGGGTACTGGGCTAATGGTCGGATACTTGGTAGTGTGGATGAGCAGAGGGATCTTGGTGTCCATGTACACAGATCTCTGAAAGTTGCCACCCAGGTAAATAGTGCGGTGAGGAAGGCATATGGCGTACTGGCTTTTATTGGTAGAGGAATTGAGTTCCGGAGTCCTGAGGTCATGATGCAGTTGTATAAGACTCTGGTGCGGCCGCATCTGGAATATTGTGTGCAGTTTTGGTCGCCATACTATAGGAAGGATGTGGAGGCACTGGAACGGGTGCAGAGGAGGTTTACCAGGATGTTGCCTGGTATGGAAGGAAGATCGTATGAGGAAAGACTGAGACACTTGGGGCTGTTTTCATTAGAGAAAAGAAGGTTTAGGGGTGACTTGATTGAGGTGTACAAGATGATTAGGGGGTTAGATAGGGTTGACAGTGTGAACCTTTTCCCGCATATGGAGTCGGGTATTACAAGGGGGCATAGCTTTAAATTAAGGGGGGGTAGATATAGGACTGAAGTTAGGGGTAGGTTCTTCACTCAGCGAGTCGTAAGTTCATGGAATGCCCTGCCAGTAGCAGTGGTGGACTCTCCCTCTTTATGGGCATTTAAGCGGGCATTGGATAGGTATATGGAGGATAGTGGGTTAGTATAGGTTAGGTGGGCTTGGATCGGCGCGACATCGAGGGCCAAAGGGCCTGTACTGTGCTGTATTCTTCTATGTTCTATGTTCTATGTATGCTATTGTCTGTGTAAATCATTCATTAAGATTCTAAAGTTCTGGTAGAACAACAACATGTGAAGAAGATTCAACCCACACCATTTTGAGTACTTCCAAACGATAGATGTTTACTACATTTTTCAGAACGTCTTACCCGTTTCTTTGAAAGTGATGAGGATCCTGGAGTTAATATAAGGTCCAAGCAACATATTGGAAATAAACACAGAAAGGAGGGCCCAAGTACATTGACAAACAGAACACAGATGAGACAGAGGTCAGTCATGCTTGGAGGAGATGGAACACAATTCCTAGAGGAATTAGGTGATTTGTCAATAGGTTAATGCAATGGGATCATGCTGCATTTAAGTATTTGGGAAGAGATATTTGTGATTAAGTTCACTGTTTGAAGCTTCTTTTTCCCCAGGGAAAAGCAGAAAATGTACTAATTAAAAAATGTTTCACAGATGAGCATTAGATTTACTTGATTCAAGAATCACACAGGGATTTGTTTGTACTGGGCTTGATGAAATGTTTTATCAATCTAGACTTTATTGTTTCTCATCTGCTGGAATAGTGCTCGATGCTGGGAGAAGACGAAAAGAGGTCAAGAGTTTAAACACAAGTCTGAGGAGGGGGTCACTCGACCCGAAACGTTAACTCTGATTTCCCTCCACTAGTGCTGTCAGACCTACTGAGCATTTCCAGCAATTTATCTTTTGATTTCTGATTTACAGCATCTGCAGTTCTTCCTGGTTTCATTTAAACATTGCAAGTGCTTTAAGGACAAAAATTGAAATTGCTGGAGAAACTCAGCAGGTCTGTCAGCATCTATGGAGAGAAAGCAGAGTTGTCATTTCAGGTCCAGCAGGCCTTCCTCAGAGCTCTGCAATTTCTAATTTTGTTTTGGATTTCCAGCATCTACAGGTCTTTTGGTTTTTTTGTTGACTGCTTTTGGATGTTGTTTCCTTTAATGCAAAATTATGAGTAGAAATTAGATGGTGATTAGGAAAATATATCAAACTCATGATATTGACCCACTCGGGATCACCAGTCAGGATATCTGATATTTGCTTATACTGTATAAGCTCATAGCTGTAAGACCTTCTACTTACAGATTTAAACTGATGGGGCAGCACGGTGGCTCAATGGTTAGCACTGCTGCCTCGCACCACCAGGGACCCAGGTTCGATTCCAGCCTCAGGCGACTGTCTGTGTGGAGTTTGCATGTTCTCCCCGTGTCTGCGTGGGTTTCTGGGTACTCCGGTTTCCTCCCACAATCCAAAAATGTGCTGGTTAGGTGAACTGGCCATGCTAAATGGCCCATAATGTTAGGTGCATTAGTCATGGGTAAATATGGGTCTGGGTGGATCGCTCTTCGAAGGGTCGGTGTGGATTTGTGGGCCGAAGGGCAATTTTCCACACTGTAGGGAATCTAATCTAATCTAAAACTCATAACCTTATATATCGAGCAAATTTATCAATAAAAGATCAAGGACCTTGAGCAATGCTAATGTGTTTTATCATTGAAAGTCATACATATTGCTTCTTATCCTCTCTGATTCATAGAAAAGATTGTTGTTGCTAGGTCATATTGTTCTAGCTAAAGCCTCATGAAGTATCTATTACAAATCTATGCATAATTAAAGAATATGTCAGAAAATTCAAATCAGCCCAAAAGAATTTAATGCTTTTTTTTCGTAGAATTTGTTTCTTATATTCTAAAGCAGGTCACTGGAGTTGAAATGTTACTCTGCTTTCTCTCCATAGAAGCTGCCAGACCAGCTGAGTTTCTCCAGCAATTTCGGTTTCTGTTTCAGATCTCGAGCATCTGCAGTTTCTCGTTTTATTTTCTTGGGAGTTAACAGAAACCCAGTTTGCATTCATAATATTTGAACTGAAATTTTAGATGGAAAATGTATAATACAGAAATGTTACCATTTGAAGCAAGATTGAAACACAAGAACCGTATTCCTTTATCGCATGGAATTTGTCTTCGAGAGATATATTTTGCATAAAGGTCTTTTCAATGACATGCTCAGAGGCTTCCATAATGTGCCTGCACAATTGTTCCTCCCTAAAACTCACCCATATTTCAGGCTGATGCCTCCACCAGTCCCGGTTACCCAGCCTAAATGATAGAACTGCTTGCAGAGTTCTGGAATCAGGTTTCTTGGGTGCTCTTTTCCCTAAAGGAAGAAGTAAAGATCTGTTAGCTTCCAGAGTTATCACTTGAAAAGCCATTTGGTGCGCAAGAATTTGTGGGTGAAGCCCAGCTGAAGGAAGATGCAAATGTTTGTGTTTTTGAGTGCTGTAAAATTGGTATGTCATAGAGCCATAGAGATGTACAAAACGGAAACAGACCCCTCGGTCCAACTGACCCATGCTGACCAGTATGTGTGTCAAGTTCTTCATTTTATCACCGTTCCCAGTAATATTTCTCATTCAATAATATTTTTAAGTGCACAGTTATTACCATCATGGCCATAGTGTGCCAGAAACTTACATTTACAATTAGAAAGAGCATGAGGGTTGAATTTCTTGAAGGTAACACAGAATTTACACAGGTTCAGAGATTCAACAGCCCCAGGACACAACAACACAACCTGGTCTTTGGAAGTACGCTTAAAGATTTATTCAGGGGAGGCAATGCCCGAGTGGCATTATCATTGGACTATTAATCGAAAGACCCAGGAACCCAGGCTGCCCACAATGGCAGATCATGGAATTTGAAACCATTGCCAATTGTTGGAAAAACCCAACTGGTTTACTTATGTCATTTAGGAAAGGTAATTTGCCATCCTTACCTGATAAGGACTGATTAGGGATAGTCAACATGGCTTTGTGCGTGGGAAATCATGTCTCACAAACTTGATTGAGTTTTTTGAAGAAGTAACAAAGAAGATTGATGAGGGCAGAGCAGTAGATGTGATCTATATGGACTTCAGTAAGGCATTCGACAAGGCTCCCCATGGGAGACTGATTAGCAAGGTTACATCTCATGGAATACAGGGAGAACTAGCCATTTGGATACAGAACTGGCTCAAAGGTAGAAGACAGAGGGTGGTGGTGGAGGATTGTTTTTCAGACTGGAGGCCTGTGACCAGTGGAGTGCCACAAGGATCGGTGCTGGGTCCTCTACTTTGTGTCATTTACATAAATGATTTGGATGTGAGCATAAGAGGTACACAGTTAGTATGTTTGCAGATGACACCAAAATTGGAGGTGTAGTGGACAGCGAAGAGGGTTACCTCAAATTACAACAGGATCTGGACCAGATGGGCCAATGGGCTGAGACGTGGCAGATGGAGTTTAAATCCGATAAATGCGAGGTACTGCATTTTGGGAAAGCAAATCTTAGCAGGGCTTATACACTTAATGGTAAGGTCCTAGGGAGTGTTACTGAACAAAAAGACCTTGGAGTGCAGGTTCATAGCTCCTTGAAAGTGGAGTCGCAAGTAGATAGGATAGTGAAGAAGGCGTTTGGTATGCTTTCCTTTATTGGTCAGAGTATTGAGTACAGGAGTTGGGAGGTCATGTTGCAGCTGTACAGGACATTGGTTAGGCCACTGTTGGAATATTGCATGCAATTCTGGTCTCCTTCCTATCGGAAAGATGTTGTGAAACTTGAAAGGGTTCAGAAAAGATTTACAAGGATGTTGCCAGGGTTGGAGGATCTGAGCTACAGGGAGAGGCTGAACAGGCTGGGGCTGTTTTCCCTGGAGCGTCGGAGTCTGAGAGGTGACCTTATAGAAGTTTACAAAATTATGAGGGGCATGGATAAGGTAAATAGCCAAAGTCTTTTCCCTGGGGTCAGGGAGTCCTGAACTAGAGGGCATAGGTTTAGGGTGAGAGGGGAAAGATATAAAAGAGACCTAAGGGGCAACTTTTTCACACAGAGGGTGGTATGTGTATGGAATGAGCTGCCAGAGGAAGTGGTGGAGGCTGATACAATTGCAACATTTAAGAGGCATTTGGATGGGTATATGAATAGGAAGGGTTTGGAGGGATATGGGCCGGGTGCTGGCAGGTGGGACTAGGTTGGGTTGGGATATCTGGTTGGCATGGACGGGTTGGACCGAAGGGTCTGTTTCCATGCTGTATATCTCTATGACTCTATGACTCTATATATGACTTACAAATGATTCCAGACTCACAACAATGTGACCTATGCATAATGCCCTCCGGGCAATCAAGGATTGGCAATAAATTCAGGCCTAGTCAGCAATGCCCACATCCTTTGAATGAATAAAAATGCCTCACGTTGGCCTGGACTGCTTCATTAGCAAACAACCCCACTTCTGACTTTATGACTGAAGAAAAGTTATTGACGAAGCAGTTGGAGTTGGGCAGGGCTGGACCACTAGAATCATAGAATCACTACAGTGTGGAAGTAACTGTTCAACCTGTCGAGTCCACACTGACCCTCTGAAGAGCATCCCACCCAGATGAAAGCCTCTCCCCACACCCCTCCACCTATTCCTGTAACCCTGCATTTCTACCTCACCTGCATATCCCTGGTCACTATGGGCAATTTAGGATGGCCAATCCACCTAATCTGCACATCTTTGGACTGTGGGAGGAAACCGCAGCACTCGGAGGAAACCCACGCAGACATGGAGAAAATGTGCAAAATCCACACAGACAGTTGCTTGAGGGTGGAAGTGAACCCAGGTCGCTGGTGCAGTAAGGCAGCAGTGCTAACCACTGAACCCATGTTGCCCTGTGAATGATTACTCTGTGAATTTCTACAATTATGTCTTTGGGCCGAGATGACTGACCTTCAATAATCATAACCATTGCGCCTTTATGCTGGCCTCAACCAGTGATTCCCATTGACTTCAATTTTAATTGGACTTCTTGATGCCACACCCGATCAGATGATGCTTTGACGTCAATTCCAGTCATTCCTTCCTTACCCCTGAATCTCAGCTCTCAGTCTTTGGTGAGCAGATGATCAGTGCCACTTGACAGCATGTTTGATGACACCGTCCATTCCATTGCTGATGACTGAGTTCATCAACACCTTCTCAAGAGCAATTAACAGTGGACAATAAACACTGGCCTAGCCATCAATGCCCACATACTATGAATTCATTTAGAAAAAGTAAGCTGAGGGGCAGTAATGGTCTGGATCATGTTTTTTGTGTCTCTTGTGGACAGAACATACTTGAGATGCCAATGAGACAGCTTTCCCAAATTTGAACTCATCAATTTTCAATTTTGCCATGCATATGTCAGGATCGTATCTGTACTGAAACAGCTTGGCTAAGGGTGTGTCTAGTTCTTCAGGTCAAGTCTTCAGTATTAACTAGTGAAATGGTGTCAGTATCTCTGGCCTTTCCTGTATCCAGTGCCCTCAGTCATTTCCTAATATGACACGGATTGGATTGAATTGGCTGATGTTTGGCATGTAATCCAGGAGCTGGCCTGTGTGAGTCCACTCATCAGTCCCTTTTAATCTCTCTGATGGTGTGAAACAGAAGATGAACTGAGTACGATGGAACTCATGTAGCATGCCCAGTGTTCGGTACATGGAAGGAAGCACATCATGAATCAAACCAAGTAGTACTCAGTCTGCTTTCAAAAGCGACTGAAGAGTACACACGTATAAAATAAAAATGCACCCATTAGTTGTAATTGGTATTATGAGCGAGTAGAGAGTGGGAATCAAATACTGCAGAAAAGAAGACAATCAGCTCATCTCCAACAAAAGGAGGCATGGTGGCTCAGTGGTTAGCACTGCTGTCTCACAGCGCAAGGGACCCGGGTTCAATTCCCAACTGTCTGTGTGGAGTTTGCACATCCTCCCCGTGTCTGTGTGGGTTTCCTCCGGGTGCTCCGGTTTCCTCCCACAGTCCAAAGATGTGCAGGTTAGGTGAATTGACCATGCTAAATTGCCGTAGTATTGGGTGCAGGGGTAAAATGTAGGGGAATGGGTCTGGATGGGTTGCTCTTCGGAGGGTCAGTGTGGACTTGTTAGGCCGAAGGGCCTGCTTCCACACTGTAGGGAATCTAATCTAATCTAATCAATGTCTACCACTGAACTAATGTAGGCCTGGATTTATGATGACTCAACATGCTGGCATGTTATTTAATGAAGGAAGAAGATAATTCAAAAAGCAACAAGATACCATACATAACCATCTGGTGTTTCACCTTTTTCTCATTCTGAAGCTCTCTAAATAGCAACAGCGAACTGTAGAGTTTTAATAATGGCAAAGTGCCAAGCAATATAGATCAAAAAAGAATTGTCCAGTCAATAGAATTTGCAGAAAAAGCTGCCTTACTCAGTTGATGGCATGACAAGCTTCTGAATGGTTAATCATGAGACTGCTGAGCCACCTCCTTGTCGTGGAGCATTCAGAGATTGTTACTGATATAATAAAAGGACAGAGGATTAACTGGAGCCACAACACTTGAGTTACAAGAGGTAATATCTGGGACAGCAGGTTTAGCTTTAGCTAGGCTTCACCTTGTCACTTGGGTGACCCTACAATTGGGGAGGGCTATTCTTGTGAGCCAGCACTCATTAGTCGAATGCCAAGGTGATACAGAACCCATCAGAGTTAGTAAGTACAACAGGGCACCTTTCCGAAGTTTGAACTCATCAAACTTGAACATCTTTCCTAAACATGAACGTCTCACAATAAATTAAATATTCTGAATTGCAGATGGTGCTACATAGGAAATAGATTAAAACCAACCTGTGCACAAGTGTTGATTGTCTATATTAAGGTTCAGTGTCTCCAAGTTAGAAGCAGTCACTGGATAATTAATTACTTGTATATAGTCAGCACAGAGGAAGGAATGGGGGTGGTATTGGCTTAGGTTTTTGCATTCTCTTTGCTAAGTAGAAGGGAAACTTAATTATTAAGGGACCAACAAAAAAGGTATAAAGACACACTTATGGCACCTGGTGCTAGGTTTTTGAGCTAGGAGTCGTATATTGATAAACATTGATATGTCCAGCTCAAACCAGCAGCTAGTACATACTCATTGGCAAACTAGAAATTGTGAAGTGGTCTTGATATTTGCCGAGAATTGTCTTCAGATTGAGTAGCTTCCTTTCAATGTGATCTATAACATAGAGTTGTTCTCCAATGCTTGGGACAGCTTCAGCCTTAGAAAGTAAACTCAGTACCTGAAGCCTGCCCTGGAAAAATTCCATTCCAAGTTCAAGGATTTCAGAATATAACCAGAACCGGTCAGCAATGGATAAGTTCACTTTTCTTGTCAGATCGCTTCCCAATAGGTAAATTGATGATGAGTCACAAGCAAGAGTTTCCAAAGCACATGTAGTCTTCAAATGCCAATCTGGCAATGAAGAGCATAAGTCTGCCAATCAGACTGAAAATCTATGAAGCAAGAGTCCTGTGCACTGCGGTATGTATGTGAGGTTTGGACAGTGTACCAGCATCATGCCAAGGAAGCTTAATCATTTTCACTTCAACCCTGTTTGGAAGTTTCTGAAGATAAGGTGATAAGACAAAATGCCAGACACTGAGGTGTTCACACGGGTTGTTCAAGTATCCACACTACAATGAGACAGTCACAACCAACGTTCCCTCTAAGCTGCAGAAATGCAAAAAAACCTTGCCGGAAATATTGGTCTTAACTGAACTGGATTGCCTATGTAAACGGAATGCCTAATATTCGCTTACCAAAGCAAATCATCAAGAGAGATCTTGAGACTGAAGTTTGCTATCATAGTGGTCAAAGGAAGCACTACAAGGATGCTCCACTTAAGTATTTGATTGTTGACTATGGATCCTGAGAGAAGCTCACCCAGGATGATGACCATCTGATCTAACCAAATAAACAGTGGCATGGCCTGTTTCAATGTCAGCATGTGTCAGCGGCAGAGAGGAAACACAAGAGGCGGAAACACCAATATCCTGTAGCATTTGCAGCAGAACCTCCCAGGCATAGATCAGCCGTAGTAGCCCCAATTAGTGAATTTTCCTGGGTGATTTGGATATTTGGAAATACTGTACCTAATACAGATACTAATGTCACTGTATTAAAAAGTGTCAATAACATTAAATGAAAGCAATAGATTTCATCAGGAGAGAGACCTGTGATATAGGCAGACAGATAACAAAATCATAGAACAGAATCCCGACATGTGGATGGTGTCCATTTGGCCCACTGAGTTTGCACCGACCATTGAAACAGCATTCCCACCCAGACCCAGCCCTCTATCCTATCGCTGTAGCTTCACATTTCTCATGACTAACCTACAGAGCCCACACATCCTTGAACAGTATGGGATAATTTAGCATGAGAGAAAGTGAGGGCTGCAGATGCTGGAGATCAGAGCTGAAAATGTGTTGCTGGAAAAGCGCAGCAGGTCAGGCAGCATCCAAGGAGCAGGAGAATCGACGTTTCGGGCATGAGCCCTTCTTCAGGAATGAGGAAAGTGTGTCCAGCAGGCTAAGATAAAAGGTAGGGAGGAGGGACTTGGGGGAGAGCTTTGGAAATGCGATAGGTGGAGGGAGGTCAAGGTGAGGGTGATAGGCCGGAGTGGGGAGGGGGCGGAGAGGTCAGGAAGATGATTGCAGGTTAGGAAGGCAGTGCTGAGTTTGAGGGATTTGACTGAGACAAGGTGGGGGGAGGGGAAAATGAGGAAACTGGAGAAATCCGAGTTCATCCCTTATGGTTGGAGGGTTCCCAGGCAGAAGATGAGGCGCTCTTCCTCCAACCGTCGTATTGCTATGGTCTGGCGATGGAGGAGTCCAAGGACCTGCATGTCCTTGGTGGAGTGGGAGGGGACTTAAAGTGTTGGGCTACGGGATGGTTGGGTTGGTTGGTCCGGGTGTCCCAGAGGTGTTCTCTGAAACATTCCACAAGTAGGCGGCCTGTCGCCCCAATATAGAGGAGGCCACATCGGGTGCAGCGGATGCAATAGATGATGTGTGTGGAGGTGCAGGTGAATTTGTGGCGGATATGGAAGTGTCCCTTGGGGCCTTGGAGGGAAGTGAGGGGGGAGGTGTGGGCGCAAGTTTTGCATTTCTTGCGGTTGCAGGGGAAGGTGCCGGGAGTGGAGGTTGGGTTGGTGTGGGGTGTGGACCTGACGAGGGAGTCACGGAGGGAGTGGTCTTTTCGGAACGCTGATAGGGGAGAGGAGGGAAATATATCGCTGGTGGTGGGGTCCGTTTGGAGGTGGCGGAAATGATGGCGGATGATACGCTGTATATGGAGGTTGGTGGGGTGGTAGGTGAGGACCAGTGGGGTTCTGTCCTGGTGGCGGTTGGAGGGGCGGGGCTCAAGGGCGGAGGAGCGGGAAGTGGAAGAGATGTGGTGGAGGGCATCGTCGACTACGTCTGGCGGGAAATTGCGGTCCTTGAAGAAGGAGGCCATCTGGGTTGTACGGTTTTAGAACTGTCAAACCACTTAACCTGCATATCTTTGGCCTGTGGAAGGAAATCGGAGCACCCGGCAGAAACCCACACAGACATAAGGAGAATATGCAAATTCCATACAGTCACCCGAGGCTGGAATCAAACCCAGGTTCCTGGTACTGTGAAGCAGCATTGCTAACCACTGGGCCACCTTGCACCCATCTTGATTTACTTGATGCTATCTCCTTCAGTTAATGTCGCTTACTGAGACCCTTAAACAAATCAGCTCAGTTTATTCCTTAACATATGTTTCTTGAAGTCATGCATTCAAAAGCCTTTCAGGATGTCTCCTTCTCTGACAACTTATTAACTTCTATTTCAGCAACGTTTCTAATACTAATTTCTAAGCTAATCTGGGATTTTTTTTCTCTCCTGCCTTTAGTGTTTTGGAGACTGAGAAATGCTCTGATGTCCCAGGCATTTTTCTCTCTGAATGACTGATTTGTCTCTAACAGAAACCTGCGCATTCATTGATCTTCTGAATGATTCTGTCTCTCTCTCTTTCTAAAAGGACTTGGTTCTGACTCTGTCTCTCTATGTCCCTCAACAACCTATTTTCTCCCTCTATTCTACCCCTTTTTTTTCTAAAACATCAAAATATTAACCTCAAAGGACTCATTTAAATGAATGCAAACAAATTTTAAGTCAACCTGTCACCACTCACAACACTCAGAAATTATGTCTCCCCCTTTTAGCACAGAATATAGAAACATAAATCAAACTTGAAGCTATATATCATTCTGTCCACTTCAGAAGTCAAGTATCCAAATAATAATTAAAATTTGTTGAGAACCTTCAACACAACACAAATCACCGAAAGTGACAGAACAAGTTGAGGATTGTGGTTGGGGGGGTGGGGGGGAATCTTGGTTTTTTTTGCCATATAATCTTAATCCTTAAAAACACCACTGTCCTGGTTTCAGATGGACAGCGACATTTAATTTTGAGCATCATAATTTAAGAAGATGCAGAAGTAATTTACAAGAATGGCACCAGGGACAAGGGATGCTAGTTATTTGGAAAGACCAGATAAACTATAATTCATGATTTGATAGAAGCATTCAAAATCATGAATGGTTTTGACAGTAAATAATGAAGTACTCTTTCCAATGGCAGAGAGTCAATAGCTGGAGTACACAGCAATAAAGTATTTGGTAAGAGAGTCAGAGGCAAAATAAGAAAATAGGTTTTTAAGCACTGGCTTGTTACAACCTAGAATGCACTGACTGAGAGGACATTGAAAATAGATTATTTGGTAACATACAAAAGTGAACTGGATAAATACATGAAAGGTAATCATTTATAAGTCTACGGGGGAAGTCAGTGGAGCAGGATGAATTAGATAGCTCTTGCAAAAAGTCATACAAGCACAATGGACTGAATGCTCTTTTTTGGGCTGCTTTATTCAATGATTATGTTTACTGATAGTCACATGTTTGGGGTATATTGAGAACTGACAAATATGGTATTTACACAGGTGAATGAGCATCTTAATCCAGCAGAGTGCCAAATAAAAACAAAGTACTGTGGATGCTGAAGATCTGAAATGAAAATCGAACTTTTAAGCCTAGATTGGTCAGATGGACAGAACAGTGGCAAATGGAATTCAACTCAGAAATGTATGAGGCAGTACATTTGAGCAGGGCTGGCAAGGCAAGAGAGTGCACTGTGAATCATAGGACCCTGCAAAGTACTGAACAGCAGCGGGACCTTGAGGTGCATATCCACAGATTCCCAAAGGTTGCAGCACAGATAGATAAGATATTAAGGAAGACATATAGAATACTTGTTTTTACCCCACCAACCTCCAGATACATCGTATCATCCTCCGTCATTTCCGCCACGTCCAGACAGACCCCACCACCAGGGATATATTTCCCTCTCCACCCCTATCAGCGTTCCGGAGAGACCACTCCCACCGTGATTCCCTCGTCAAGTCCACACCCCCCACCAACCCAACCTCCACTCCCGGCAACTTCCCCTGCAACCGCAAGAAATGCAAAACTTGCACCCACACCTCCCCCCTCACCTCCCTCCAAGGCCCCAATGGATCCTTCTATATCCGTCGCAAATTCACCTGCACCTCCACACACATCATTTACTGCATCCGCTACACCCGATGTGGTCTCCTCTACATTGGGAGACAGGCCGCCTATTTGCGGAACATTTCAGGGAACACCTCTGGGACACCCGGACCAACCAACCCAACCGCCCCATGGCTGAACACTTTATCTCTCCCTCCCACTCCGTCAAGGACATGCAGGTCTTTGGCCTCCTCCATCGCCAGACCCTGACCACACGACGCCTGGAGGAAGAGCGCCTCATCTTCCGCCTAGGAACCCTCCAACTACACGGGATGAATGTAGATTTCTCCAGCTTCCTCATTTCCCCTCCCCCCACCTTATCTCAGTCCCAACCCTCGGATTCAGCACCGCCCTCTTGACCTGCAATCTTCTTCCCGACCTCTCCGCCCCCACCCCCTCTCCGGCCAATCACCCTCACCCTCACCTTCTGCCACCTATCATATTACCAGCGCCCCTCCCCCAAATTCCCTCCCCCCCACCTTTTATCTCAGCCCGCTTGGCACACCAGCCTCATTCCTGAAGAAGGGTTTATGCCCGAAACGTCGATTCTCCTGCTCCTTGGATGCTGCCTGGCCTGCTGTGATTTTCCAGCACCACATTTTTCAACTCTGGTCTCCAGCATCTGCAGTCCTTACTTTCTCCTACTTGTTTTTATTAGCCAAGCAACAGAATGTAAGAGCAGGAAGAGTACACCGGAGCTAAATAAAATGCTGCTTGTCAACACTGGTGTACTGTGTGCAGCTCTGAACACTACACTGCAGAAGGCAAATAATAAAGGGATGCAGAGGAGATTTACCAGGATACTGTTGCGTGGAGAGTCGGAGCTAGGAAGCTCCTGGAATGTTGTCCCTTATTCCAATGGAGTCGGAGTATAAGAGCAGCAAGTCTTACTGTTACTGTACAAGATATTGGTGACACTACATCTGGAGCAATTGTGAGCAGTTGGGGTCCCTTATTAAAGGAAATATATTATTTTATTGGAAGAGTTGAGAGAAGGTTCATTAGATGTTCCCTGGAATGGAGGAGTTTTCTTACAGACAAAAGCTAAGCAGGTTGGTACTCCACTCCGTGGGGTTTAGAAGAATGAGAGATGATCTCATTGAGACATATAGGATTCTAAACCAGCTTGACAGGATAAATACTGAGAAGATGCTTCCCCCCCATGGGAATGTCGAGGGCCAGAAGGTATAGTCTCAGAATAAAAGGGTGCCAACTGAGACAAGGAGGAATTTCTTCTCTCAGAGAGTTGAGAGCCTTTGGAATTCTTCGCTGCATAGAGCTGTGAGGGTGGAGCTTGCGTAAATTTAAGGCTGAGATCAGTAGGGTCTTGATTCGTTAAGGAATCAAGGGTTATGGTGCAAGGGCAGGAAAGTGGACATGAGGAATAACAGATCAGACATGTTCCTATTGAATGGCTGAGCAGGCTCGAGGGGTCAAACAATCTCCTCCTGCTCCTATTTCTTATGGTGTTATCACAAAAGATTGGATAGAATGGGGTTGCTTTTCTTGAAATAGTGAAGGTTGAGAAAGGATCAGATAGAGGTATACAGGATTATATGGCCATAGATAAGAGATGAGGGAATAAATGGATGGCAGGACTTTTGACATTTATTCAGAGAAGATTTGGAAGAAAAGAAACTCTCAAGAGTTTCTGAAGCAGAGAAATGTATTCACACAAACTTTTTAACTGTCCCCTAGATATTACTTAACTATACAGATAAAGTCTGTTTTCTCTCAAGACTATCGTGACTGGGAAAACACTTTTGCCATCAGAAGTGTCAACAACCAGTAGACAGAGTTAAGTTACTAGGTATAAGACTAAGAGAAGCGTTGAAGAGAATTTGTTTTTCACTCAGAGAGTGGTGGAATTCTAAAATTCTCTGCCTGAAAGTGTGGTTCAGTCAGAAACTCTCCTAACATTTAAGCAGTATTTTGATTTCCATTTGCACTGTCATAGCCTTCAGGTTACAAGCCTTGTGCTGGAAATGGGGATTAGTATAATTAGACTTTTGCTAATTATCACAGACATGATGGGCTGAATGACCTCTTTTATACTGTAAACATCTACGAGAAATGGGGTTCTGAAGAAGAGTAATTTTAAATTCGAAACACTAACACTTTGTTTTGCACAGATGCTGCCAGGTATGCTGAGTTTCTCCAGCACTTTCACTTAGGGACTCAAGGGCTATCATTTGCTACGCAGAGCAATGGTCCTACAAAGAGACAACTTGGAGCAGAGGGAGAACGGGGACAGGGAGAGATGCTTTAATGACTCACAAGATCCAAGTGTAAGAGTGGTTGGAAAAGCTATTGAGTTGGACATCATGATTAAATGCAGGAAAACTGACCATCAGTGTTGAACAAGCAGGAAATTGCAGTCTAATTTAGAAGCTTTGGTGTCTCGTAAACTTTTACAGCATCGGGAACATCAAGTTCCGTTGCCCCCCCCAAAACAATCATTTGTTTTCAAAATGAGAGTCTAATAGTCCTCTCCCAATTGTGTTGGAGAGCAATGTCAATACTTGTAACCTGAAGAACACTCCTCCATGGGGAAAAAGGGTGAATGAATAAACGTGGAGCCTACTTCAGGACTTTTTGACATTTATTAAAGACGATTGGAAGAAAAGAGTTTCTGAAATGGAGAAATGTATTCACGTTAACTTTTTAACAAATGGCACCGAGATATAATACTAAGTATGCAGATAGAGTCTGTTTTCTCCAGAGACTATTAAAAATAAATAATTAATTGGCTTGTCTCACAATGAACAAACACCTCTCCCTTCATAGGGTGAGATCTCTTATCTCAGGTGTTCAGCAAGATGGATGAAAGATCTTCCTTTCCAGTTGAGAACAAAGGAAGACAAACAAACCAAGTCCAAATGAAGCTGTAGGGAGATTAAAGTTTGAAAACAGAACAATGCAAAGCACTCCGGACTGGATGCAGGACCAAAAGGGAATGGAGTGATCCCCAGTTTAGAGTCTGTGGGGTTGAGGGAGTAGGTTGGTCTCACAGAGAGTTGTGATTGGAGAGATAATTATACTTACCTTAGTGAAGCACGAGCAAAGGCCTGTGATTTTCCTTGCTCTGCCCACAATAACCACAACGCAATGGGGGTGCAGAAAACAATTTTTTGCCATGTTCTCCCCCAACACCTTTCATACCATGTTGAACTTCTGAATGTGATGATGAAACAACTTACAAGGACACCATTTTGAACCCTTTGAACCAATGGCTTTTGATCTGGTGAAGAGGAAATTTATGTGATTCTTATGCTTGTTGTTGGAGGCAATAGTGGAGAGACAAGGAAGAGTTAATTTATGGAGAAAAGGAGCCCAAGCTTCACATGGTTTTCCAAGATGACAAAAGCAGTAATCAGTCTCAGAAGAGGAATGAGAGGCCCAGCCAGATCTGACAATAGGTGGTTGAGCTAGTTTTGATCAGGCGTGCTCAAGTCTTCACTATTTGAATTTGAAAGAATGAAGACAAAGCAGCTTGGGAAACAACTTGGATGGAAAATGAGAATATTTTGCAGAGTATGAGGGGACTGAAGACACGGGTCCAGAAATGATTAGGCAAATTAATATTAGCTGAGGCATTTAATTCAGCGGAGAATGAGAAGGTAGGCAGTCGGGAGTTCATGAGTGTGAAAAGAAGTGACTGGGGAGAAACCTTTTCTCAGTGGTGGGAGCTGAGGGAAAATAGGTAGGGAAGTGAACATTTCTGCAGGAAGTTTTAGAGCAGGTCTGGTTTGGTGACCACATATGCAAATAGTTAACTCTTCACACCCCATCTATCACCAACAACCATTGGTGGTAAATGAACAAGCTTCACTCAAATAAGTGCTCGTGGCTGACACACAGCAGGCTTGCATCTTTTATCACTGCTGCCAGTCAAACTGCATTAGTTGAGACTTGGTGAGTTATTTAACTATTGCTGCAGGGTATCCTGTTCCTATGCTCATGCTGCACTAGTATACCCCTACTCCTCAAAAAGCCACAGTAATATATTGGAACAGCATCATGCCATTTAGCCCCTTTCAGCCTGCTTCACCCCTCAATAGGACCATGGCCGATCTGATATTTCTAATATCCACTTTCCTATGTTGTCACCATAACCCTTGATTCTCTGAGTGATCAAGAGCTGATCTCTCTCAGCCATAATGATGGGTCAGTGCATTAAGTCTGGAAGCTTTAGTATATTTTCTGCTGATTTCCAGGCTAATTCAAAGCTGCTTTAATACTATGCCAGGCCTTTGCTAACATCGTGCATCTTCTACAGCTTTCTGCAATAGGGAGCTACATCTGTCAGATCTATTATGATCAGCTGCAAGGAAGATCTAACTCCCCAGGTCCTCTGATATATTTACCTGTAAATGGCAGATTGTTACATTATTTCTCTGCTTTGGCATCTGACCGCACTGGCAGTAACTATATAATATTAAACTTATAATTTCCCCAATGCTTCCCCAACTGAAATCAGCTAAGGAATTCAACATGGGATGCCCTATATAAATGTCATGATTTGGAGATGCCGGTGTTGCACTGGGGTGTACAGAGTTAAAAATCACACAACGCCAGGTTATTGACCAACAGGTTTATTTGGAAGTACTAGCTTTTGGAGAGCTTTTGGAGCGCTGCTCCTTCATTAGATGGTCGTCATCAGGTGATGAAGGAGCAGCGCTCCAAAAGCTAGTGCTTCCAAATAAACCTGTTGGACTATAACCTGGCGTTGTGTGATTTTTAATTCTGTATTCATGTGGCAGCCATTTGCAATTTAGAAATGCTCAGTACTCACATGGGAGAACTTTGCGCTCACGATAACTACAAGTTGTTCTGCTATAACACGCATTTCGTCAGTGCAAATTGGCTATAATGCGATTGACGAATTGTGGATGTTGTTTGGATAACGTGAACTTTGCGCTGAACGAGTATAGCGATTTTGTATTAGCGATCTTCTACAGCACAATTTTCTCATGCAGTTTTCCATTGTGCAATTTTCTATAGCGTGAGGTAGCAGAGAAACACAACTGTCGCATCATAGCAGAACAACCTGTACATGCCTTACTTTATTGCATAGACTATAAGTACAGCTTCTAAGGAGTTACAGATTTCCAACTGAACAGAACCAACTTGAAGAATATATTTACATTTAGATTCTGACTGCATAGATCCATAATTCCTACCTGTCACATTTTATAATAAACACTTCAATATGGAGCTATTTCACCACATCTAAAAATAGCCGTCAGCTCAGCCAAAGATACAGATGTACTTTTGCCAATATTATTCCTGAAGCAGCTCATTTTCTGTCTTCCTTTTCAAGAACCTGGCATATGGCATAATTGTATAGTGTCCAGTTCCCCGTGTCTCTCATACACTTTATGAATCTCACAACTGTCAATTGTCATGGTTGCTTTATTTTGAAGGGAGTATGTTTCTGTTATAGATCAATTGCTGTGTGTCATGGTGCTACAACATTTCTTGCAATTATCCTCTTGGGTTATTACAGCAATTACAGCTCTGCATTCAAAGAATACTGAAATGCTGCAAGTAGTTTCAAAATCTAACATCTGTTATTGGCAGACGGGGCATCACAACAACATATCTTCTCACAAATAATGTGACTTATTTAGGCCACAGTTCCGCAACATAAATTATCTTAATAATAGTAATCCTGTACCTTCTGCATTTTTAAGAGAAAATCACTGTTGTTCTTCTCTGTTTTGATAAACATTTTTTGATATCTTTGATATCTGTGGGGCTGTTGTTGAAGTCGGTCAGTCACTGTTATGTAGGGGAGCCATTGAAATCTACACAGGACTCCATGCTGTACATCTCTATGACTCTAGGACTGACGTACCCAACTTTCCCTGCAATATGCAACTCCAAGGCTCACAGGCTTCAGATTTACAAGAGAGGAGAAAACCAATAATCAACTCCCATTCCAGGATATGGTGGTCAAAAAAACACAGAATGGTGAATGAACCACAGAAGTGTACAGGATAGCCACACACACCAAACAGGCCCTGCACTACAACACACAAGAGAAGGTGCAGTCGGACCATGTTCAAACGGGTGACAACATACTGCAGCACTCCTCCCAACCTACGAAGTGAAGAACACCTCTGCAGAGTATTCTCCAAGAACGGACAACCGTGCAACTTCATCTGCGGATGCCTAACAGACAAACAACGCGACGAGGACATGATACGTCCTTACTCACTAGCCTGGCTACCTTACATAAAAAACATCACGGAACTGACAGCCAGATTTCTCTGACCACTTGGATTCATGACAGCCCATAAACCGACAGCCACGCTCAGACACCAACTCACCAGGACAAAGACTCGATACTCAGCATATGCAAGACAAACGTAATTTACAAAATTCCATGCAAAAATTGCACCAAACACTATAAAAATAAACAGGCAGACAACCAATAATCTGCATCCATGAACACCAGCTAGCCACTAAACACCATGACCAGCTGTCCCTAGTGGCCATACACACAGACGACAAGGACCATAAATTCAACTGGGACTACACATAGGACAAGCGAAACAGAGGACAGTCAAAGAACTTCTAGAAGCATGGCACTCATCCATGGACTCCATTAACAAGCACATAGACCTAGACCCATTATACCCAATTAGGGTAGCTCATTGGTTAGCACTGCTGCCTCATACCACCAGGAACCCGAGTTCAATTCCCGCCTCGGGCGACTGACTGTGTGGAGTTTGCCCCATGTCTGTGTTGGTTTCCTCCGGGTGAATTGGTCATGCTAAATTGCCCATAGTGTTCAGGCACGTGTGGGCTAGGTGCATTACTCAGGGGAAATATAGAATAATAGGATAAGGGAACGGGTCTGGGTGCGGTACACTTTGGAGGGTGGGTGTGGACTTGTTGGGCCAAATGGTCTGTTTCCACATTCTATGATACCGACCACCACAATCAACAACCAGAGCCGGCAACCGGAAGCAGCAGGAACAGAACCAAATAAATTCCAGAGGACACAGTACAGCAGCACTTCACAGGAGGCTCCAAAACACTGAAGCTTCATCCAGACAGGGGACAAAACGTCAACAAATCAACTTCCCAGCTCAGTGAACATACCCACAACCACAACAACTCTGAGGCCTTTTCGCAGAGTGCCATTAGAACAAAGGCTACATTGTGGATGCTGCAATTGAACTTATTCACATTCATTAATTATCCCGTATTGATAAGAAAAGCCTGGGAATACACTTTTTTTAAATAAAAAAAATCAAATGCTGTACTTCTGTCTCAATCAGAGCTCTCCTGGGAGTTTGCTGCTGCAAACACAAGTCTGTGAAACAGTACAGTATGCAGGAGCATATAGGAACATCATTGTCTAGCAAAAACTGTCCAGCTCAAATTTTAAATTCTTAATTTAACTTGCACATATTTCTTGTCCTGGAAGAAACCCAGCCTATCAATCCTTTCAAAACCTTAAACATTTCATCAAACCACTCTTTAATCTTCTGCATTTCAGAGGATACAAGAATAGCTTATGAAATTTCTCCTCAGAATAGTGTAACATACTGCAGCGTAGCCAACATACGCTTTCCAAGGCTCTGTGCCGAGAACTGTGCACCAGATATGATTTATAGAATCTCTACAGTGTGGATACAGGTCCTTTGGCTCAACAAGTCCACACCAACCCTCCGAACAACCAAACCCATTCCCATTCCCCAACATTTCCCCTCACTAATGTCTACACATCCCTGAACACTATGGACAATTTAGTATGGCCAATTCACCTGACATGCACATCTTTGGATTGTGGGAGGAAACCGGAGCACCCGGAGGAAACCCACGCAGACACAAGGTCAAAGTGCGAAGTCCACACAGACAGTCACCCGAAGCTGGAATAGGACTCGGGTCCCTAGCACTGTGAGGCAGCAGTGCTAAACACTGAGCCAACATCCTACCCTCAGCTCTCAAACAGGGCTTTTCAAAGCTGTAGTATAATTTCTTCTCTTAAATTCTAGACGCCTAGTTATAAAGGCTAACATCTGAATAGTCATAGAGTTATACAGCATGGAAACAGGCCTTTTGGTCCAACTCACTCGTGCCAACCAGACATCCTAAACTGATTTAATTCCACTTGTCAGCATTTGGCCCACATCCCTCTAAATCCTTTCCATTCATATACTCATCCAGATGCCTTTTAAATGTTGCAATTATACCAGCCTCCACCACTTCCTTTGGCAGCCTGTTCCATATACACACCACCCTCTGAATGAAAACGTTGCCCCTTAGGTCCCTTTTAAATCTTTCCCCTTTCACCCTAAACCTATGCCCCCCTAGTTTTCGACTCCTCTACCCTGGGAAAAAGACCTTGGCTATTCATCCTATCCATGTCCCTCATGATTTTATGAATCTCCATAAGGTCACCTCTCAGCCTCTGATGCTCCATGAAAAACAGCCCCAGCCTATTCAGCCTCTCCCTATAGCTCAAACACTCTAACCCTGGCAGCATCCTTGTAAATCTTTTCTGAAACCGTTCAAGTTTCACAATATCCTTCCTATAGCAGGGAGACCAGAACTGCACGCAGACTTCCAAAAATGGCCTGACTAATGTCCTGTACAGCCACAACTTAACATCCCAACTCCTGCACTCAAAGCACTGACCAATAAAGGTAAGCGCACCAAACACCTTCTTTACTACCCTGTCTATCTGCGATTTCACTTTCAAGGAACTATTAACCTGTACCCCGAGAATAAATCCTTTTTATTTTTTAATGTATCTAACCCACACGTTTTTGTGACCTTAGGACTTAGGTCTTATTGGACTTCTCTTTTTCAATATTTTTAAAAGACTAAGATCTGACCATTTTGGTTTTAAACAGATTATCCCATGCTCTCATCTACAGTTCTCAGCATGTACCAATCAGTGGCCCCAATTTTCGTTCCCAATTTGGGTCCGCAGAGACAGAAGAATTCCCAGATCTATAATCACAACTTCTAAAATGGCTGCCAGAACTTCCTGTTTTCTGTCTGGGGTGGGTTGTAATAGAACTTAAGACATGCGACCCAGGAAGATGTGAAGAGGATGCCTGATGATTGACAGTTAAAGGTTTCTGCTACATCTCCACGCCAACCAATCAGTGCCCTCATCCCACGATAATTAAACTGCTGCATGTTTTTAAGTTTGGTTTCTTGCACATCCATCCTGATGAGTTCAAGATGAACAGCTTCAACTTTGTATCTCTTTTCAGCGGTGTTTAATTTATTTACTACAAAACAAATAAAGTAAGTGCACCACAGACTTCATTCTCAGAAAAATCCTCCCATCCATAAAAAGATTATTATACTGAGGTTCCTAAATCTAAATAAAGATTCAAGAAAACAAATTCAAGTGCAACATGCATTTGAATTCATAAACCTACATCAGAGTCCAAAACTATTTGTAGCTGTTAATCAAACTTTGAAATAGAAGGCACCCCACTGTGTTAATGGATCTTTATGAAATCATTCAGGTAATTTCAAAATAAAAATGAAAACCTCAGGCTAATATCAAAAGGTAGAATGAAATGGAAACCGTTATCTTTAACTCTCCAGATTTTGTGTGAAAACATTACAAAGAATCTGTAGCTTTAAATGGCTTGACAGTCTTAACTGCTCCTTCAACAGTCTTGATTAGTCACTTTCACTCATCCCTCTGAGTTTTGCCAAATCCTCTTAACAAACTTCTGATAGATTTTTGACATTTTTGACAGAGCTTTGACATTTCTTTGACAGACTGAGTGTTATTATGTACTTCTAAAGCACAAACGTATGCACCTTTAGCAACTCCAAAGGGTGCCTGACCCTTCCAAAAGGGTACTCTTCCTCTTCTAAAAGGGTACCTTACCTCCACCAAATGTGCCCCATAACCACATCCAAAATGATATCTTACCTCTTTAATGGGTACTCTGGCTATTCAGAAAAAGCAATAAGGTTCAGATTTGCGCTTCCTTGTTCTAAGCTAAACATTTTGGGTTTCAGGTATTTACCTCACCAAAGTCACAGAGTGAAGATAGCTGACAACTTAGATGGCCAGCTACCTCCATAAACAATGTTAAAAATCACACAACACCAGGTTATAGTCCAACAGGTTTAGTTGGAAACACTAGCTTTCGTATTGCTGCTTGTTCATCAGGTGGTTGTGAAGCAGGACCATAAGAACAGAATTTATAGCAAAAGATTAGTCTCATGCAGCTGAAATGATATATTGAACAAATCTAGATTGTTCAGTCTTTCAACTTTGAGAATGAGTTTGCTGGTTTCCGTTCTTTAATATGTAAAGCCCAGCACTTCTTTTAAGTCACATTCTCAAGATATTTTAAGGTTTTATAACAAAAGAAGGTGAGATCTCAGCTCAGACAATGCATTAAAGGTATGAGGTTAGAGTCTGTATGTATCCCAATCTTGAGTCAGACTGGTTCTACTTCCAAAGTGGAATTTACAAAATATTACATGGATTGACTTTGGGTAACCATTCCCCCAAGGTGGACTTCAGGACAGGCAACAGCGCAAAGTGGCTGAGCAGAGGCTGGTAGCAAGTTCAGTACCTATGGAGATGGCCTCAACCAGGACCCCACTGCATTATATACACTCTCTCTCTCTCTCTCACACACACAAACACGCATACACACGTGAACCATCTCACAGACTTATATCCCATCACACACTCTCACACACTTTGCTAGGCTTGCACACAAACAAACGTACACTCTCTCACATGCACTCACACGCATACACTCACACATTCACTTTGTCTGTCTGTCTGTCTCTCTCTCCTCCCTGTTTGCACGCACACACATAAGCATTATGGGGTGAATTTGTATTTGCAGAAACATTCTATTCTGCTCAAAAAATGCACAATCTGCAGGCAGTCAATCCATGTGATATTTTGTGAATTCCACTTTGGAAATAGAACCAGTCTGACTCAAGGTTGGGATACAGACAGACTCTAACCTCAGTAGAGTGGTGCTGGAAAAGCACAGCCAGTCAGGCAGCATCCGAGGAGCAGGACAGTCCACGTTTCAGGCAGAAGCCCTTTCCTGATGAAGGGCTTATGCCCAAAACATCAATTCTCCTGCTCCTCAGATGCTGCCTGACCTGCTGTGCTTCTCCAGCACCAGACTCCCGAATCTGATCCCCAGCATCTGCAGTTCTCACTTTCTCCTAGACTCTAACCTTATACCTTTAATGCCCTTGTCTGAGCTAAGGTGACATCTTTTGTTATAAAACCTTAAGATATCTTGAGAACGTGACTTAAAATGAGTCCAGGGATTTACATATTAAAGAACCGAAACCAGCAAACCAATGTAAAAGATGATTCGGAGTTGCCGGTGTTGGACTGGGGTGTACAAAGTTAAAAATCACACAACACCAGGTTATAGTCCAACAGGTTTAATTGGAAGCACACTAGCTTTCGGCGCGACGGTCCTTCATCAGGTGATTGTCACAGACACAGATTGACACAGACATCAGACAATCACCTGATGAAGGAACATCGCTCCGAAAGCTAGTGTGCTTCCAATTAAACCTGTTGGACTATAACCTGGTGTTGTGTGATTTTTAACTTTGTACACCCCAGTCCAACACCGGCATCTCCGAATCATGACTACTATCGACACCACTAACCGCCGGCTTAAAGTGGAGAGGATCTCCAAGAAGATTGCACATATCGACACAGACATCAAGTTTCTACAGGAATGCAGGCAGACAATCACCTGATGAAGGAGCGTTGCTCCGAAAGCTAGTGTGCTTCCAATTAAACCTGTTGGACTATAACCTGGTGTTGTGTGATTTTTGACAATGTAAAAGATGAAAGACTTAACAATCTAGGCTTGTTCAATATGTCATTTCAGCTGCATGAGACTGTAATCCTTTGCTATAAATTGTTCTTACGGTCCTGCTTCACAACCATCTGATGAAGAAACAGCGCTTTGAAAGCTAGTACTTCCAAATAAACTTACTGGACTATAACCTGGTGTTGTGTAATTTTTAACTTTGTCCAGCCCAGTCCAGCACTCCATAAACAATACATGTCTAACTCCATTCAATGCCATATTCAATCCATGATCAGTAATATAACTTGCAATATCTGCACAGAGCAGATCAACTCTTTATCCTGGTGAAAATCTGGGCCATGATGTCAGTGACAACTTGGATTTATGGCTGTCTTGTGCCAGCTAAGTCAGTAATAAATATATGAATAGTTGAGGTACCAGCACAGATCTTTCAAGGTCACAACTAGTCCATTCTTTTCACTTCAAGTACTGTCCTCCTTGGTCTTCTGTTAGCAAAACAAAATCTCCCAATCAGGTCAAAAAATTGTTATCTAATTCCACAAACTTCAACTAATAGTTAAAATTTTAACTAAAGGTGCAACGTAAGGCTCGAAACAAAGTCTTGATTACTTCGCTGCACATTAAAAACAACAGCCCTTGTCCCTGGGAACTGAACTGTGAGGCATGGCACGACCAGTCATCCTGCAATAACTAAAGTAGTGCCCCTCCTTTCCTTCTTAATCCAAATGGGTGACGCGTTAGTCAGAATTGTCTGGTCCCCCAAAATAATTCTTGTTTTATGCATCTCACAGGTACATTACTGTCGCCACTGTAAGAAATGCTCTGTAGCTTGTGAGCAGTTTTGGGCCCTGTATCTAAAAAGATTTAGAAGGATATTACCCTTCTAAGGAAGAGGGTCCAGAGGAGGTTTACAAGAATGATCCGGGGCTTGTCGTAAGAGGAGTAATAGGGGACTCTGGGTCTGTACTTATGAAATTTAGAAGGAGGAGGGGGAAATCTATTGAAACTTACAGAATATTGAAAGGTCTAGATTTGAGTGGATGTAGAGAAGATGTTTCCACTAGTAGGAGAGACAAGGACCCGAGGACACAGCCTCAGGATGAAGGGATGATCCGTTAGATGAGGAGGAACTCCTTCAGCCAGAGGGTGGTGAATCTGTGGAACTCACTGCCACAGAGGGCTGTGAAGGCCAAGTCATTGTGTGTATTTAAGACAGAGATAAGTAGGTTCTTGATTAGTAGGGGATCAAGGTTCTGGGGAGAAGGAAGGAGAATGGGGTTGGGAAACACATTAGCCATGACTGAATGATGGATGGGCCGAATGGCCTAATTCTGCTCCTATATCTTATGGTCTTGATCAAGCTGAACAAGATGCTATATTTTAAGTTTTCACTTCAACTGTAATTCCAACTGAAGCAAAAGCATTTGGCAAAGCAAAGCTGTAAGGAAGTATTTTTGTCCTGTTGCCAAAAAGTTTCATTTCATGGATCATTATTACTAACAAAAGCATGCATATAATAGTAAATGGATCAGGAGGCCTGGGTTCACATCCCACATGCTCCAAAGGTGTGCAATTGCAGCACTGAACAGACTGCTCTAAAACAAAGATAAATAGTTAAAGGGATATAAAAGGAAGAGTGAACTGTTTGGGACTTATAGAGATTAATGCATGGGGGCATGGTTCATGGCTGAAATACCAAATATGTACTTTGCATCTTCACCAAAGACAAAGGTGTAAGGATAAATCCAATAACTCCAGGCCAGTAAGTTGAACCTCAGAGGTTAACAAAATGATTATCTGGTCAAGTGGCTTGGGGAGTGTGAATTAAATAAAGACATCATGGATTTGTTAAATGGAAATGACTGTACAAAACATTGGTAAGGCCACAAGCTGCCAGAGGAGTCAGTAAAGACCGGTACAATTATAACATATAAAAGACATTTGGACAGGTACATGGATAGCCAAACGTTTATAGGGGTATGGGCCAAAAGCAGGCAAATGGGATAAGTACAGTTTCAGAAACCTGGTCAGCATGGACAGTTGGGCCGAAGGGTTGGTTTTCATACTGAAATCATGTTTAAGTAATTTGCTAGCATTTTTTGATGGGGTAACAGAGTAGGCTAATAAGGATAATGCTACTGATAAACAAGACAGACCATAAGATATAGGAGCAGAATTAGGCCATTCGGCCCATCCATCATTCAGTCTTGGCTAATGTGTTTCCCAACCCCATTCTCCCTCCTTCTCCCCGTAACCCTTGATCAAGAACCTACTTATCTCTGTCTTAAATCTCTGCATTGTTAAACAAAAGGCATTCCAAAAGTTACTTTGTAAAGTTAGGGGCAATGGCTTAAAAGGAACAACTGCAATGTGAATAAATAAAAACATTGACTGGGTGGTAAGAACAGACAGCAGTTGGTAACAATGTTTTTAGACTGGACAAAGGCAATGTGCTGGAGTTTCTCAGAGAATTATGTTAGAGCCTTGTTTTTCTTGATATGTAAAGTGTTAGGTGTACAGAACACTTTATCAAAATGTATGAATTAAACAAACCCTGAAGAAGAAGAAGAACAATAATAGCTGTGGAATAGACAAACAAGTTGGAGATGAAATTTAACACTGTGAAGTGATACATTTGATCGGAAGAACTAAACGGAACACAAAATAAAGGATACAATTCTAAAGGTGAGTAGCAGCAGAGGCACCAGAGCAAATTGAAAATGTGGCTACTAAAATTTACACAATCCTGGATTTTATAAATAGGGTTATAATACAAAAGAATAGAATCTGTGATACACCTGACACCGTTCAGCCATGAATGCAGCAATGTGTCCAGTTCGCACTTCAAGAGTGGTATGAAACTGTTAAAGAGGGCACTAAAAGATTCAGAAAAATAGTTCCAGGGATGTGAAACTTCAGTTACATAAAGAGTTTGGACAACTCTCTCAGAGCTGGGCTATTCTCCTCTGAGAAGATATGATAACAAATACTTTGGAGGAGCTGGTGTTGGATTGGGGTGAATAAAGTTAAAAAGCACAGCACCAGGTTATAGTCCAACAGGTTTATTTGGAAGCACTAGCTTTCAAAGCGCTGCTTCTTCATCAGATGTTGTGAATTAGGACCATAAGACACAGAATTTATAGCAAAAGAACATAGTATCATGCAATTAAAACAATATATTGAATAAACCTAAATTAAGTCTTTTAGAACTGCTTGCTGGTTTCTTTAATATGTAAATCCCAGAACTTCTTTTAAGTTCCATTCTCAAGATAACAAGGTTTTACAACAAATGGTGCCATCGCAGTTCAGACAATGCAGTAAAAGTGTGAAGTTAAAGTCTGTGTGCCAATCTTGAGGCAGACTGGTTCTATTTATAAAGTGTCATTTACAAAATATTTCACGGATTGACTGCCTGCAGGTTATGCATTTTTTCAGCAAAATAGAATGTGCCTGCAAATATAATTCTGCAAATACAAATTCACCCCATAAACTTATGTGTATGTGGACACGCAGGAAAGAGAGACAGAGTGAGTGTGTGCATGTGTGTGTACATGTGAGAGAGAGTGTGTTTCCATGTGTGAGTGTGATGGGGTATAAGCCTGTGAGAGGGTGTATGCGAGGGTGAGAGTGTGGGGGGTATAGGTGTGTGCATGTGAGGAGATCATGTAAGAGTGTGTGACGAAGAGTGTGGTGATGGAAAAGCATAACTGGTCAGGCAGCATCCAAGAAGCAAGAGAAATAATGAAGGGATTATGTCTGAAACATCGATTCTCCTGCTCCCCAGATGCTGCCTGATCGACTGTGCTTTTCAAGCACTACACTCTTCAACTCTGGTCTCCAGCCCTCAATTTCACCTGTAAGAGAGAGAGAGAGTGTGTGTGTGAGTGAGAGAGAGAGAGAGAGAGAGAGAGAGAGACAGTGAGTGAGAGAGAGAGAGAGAGAGAGAGAGAGACAGTGAGTGAGAGAGAGAGAGAGAGAGAGAGAGAGACAGTGAGTGAGAGAGAGAGAGAGATTGAAGTGAGGTCACCTGTAGTGTGATATAAACCCAAGGTGGACAACCACCTGATGAAGAAGCAGCGCTTTGAAAGCTAGTGCTTCCAAATAAATCTGTTGGACTATAACCTGGTGATTTTTAACTTGTCCACCTGAGTTCACCACCAGCTCCTCCAAATCATTCTAAAAGATCTAAGACGTAATCTAGGTTTGTTCGATATATCATTTCAGCTGCATGACATTGTAATCTTTTGCTATAAATTCTGTCTTATGGTCCTGCTTCATAACCACCTGATGAAAGAGCAGCACTTCAAAAGCTAGTGCTTCCAAATAAACCTGGTGGACTATAACCTGGTGTTATGTGATTTTTAATTTGGTAAGAAGTAGAGGGGTTTAAGTCATGAAGCGGGGGAGGTTTCTGGAGTCTTGACAGAGTGTATACATTTCTATGTATCAGGGCTTGTTTGTACTGCTTTCTTTCCTTTGGCTGGAAAGGAAGAATGATTGGTTCGATGACCAGGAACCAGAGGACATTGATTGAGTGTGACTGACAAAAGAGATGATGATGATGATGGTGGTGTGAGTAAATTTTCAGAAAGTGGTAAAGATCTGAAATAAACTGGCTGATCTCACAGAAAACTGGGCACACGAGGCACAAACATTGAATGCTTTCACTGAGTTAGATCACATTTTTTAGCGCTAAAGGGATCAAAAGAAGTGGGAATAGGAATACTGACTTGGATAATCACGATGATAATACTGAATAGTGGAGAGGCTGGAGGGGCCGAGTGGCCTACTGCTGCTCCTATTTTCCAGGTTTGACTTGGTGACCAAATGGCCTCTTTCTGTGCTGTTACCAATCGATGATTCACCTCACATCTGACTTTTCATGTATTTAAAAAGGTGCAACTTCACACAGGCCTGGGAGAATATGGTGCAGACAAGCGGGGCAAGTGTCAGCTGGGGAGGGAGAAAGTCAGAGCCATGTGACATCTCACCAAGAGAAAGGCAAGAGGGCCAGTTGTGAGGAACAGTCGCCAGACTCTCTCCACAGCAATCTCTGTCTTTGTTTTAGTAAAACGGGGATGACCTAAACACGACTCCAGGGCCCTACCGCCTATCGCCCAGGGCCCTGTCACCGCCGCCTCACCTCCAGCTCGAGCTCCAGGCCCGACTCCATGTCTCCTCAAAAGGGGGAGGGGCGGAGCGCTCTCACGGGGCGGGGTTGTGCGCAGCGTCGGGCGGGATACGGGATTACAGGGTTCAGAGGGCGGGGTCAAGGCTTCAGGGGCGGTACGGAGCGGCAGGGGGCGGGGCTATAGATGTAAGGGCGGCGTGGATCGTGCTGGGGGCGTGGCGGTGTTCAGGGCGTGCAGGAGGCGCGGTTCAGGGGGCAGGGCAGGGCGGGGCGGGGCGGGATGTAAGGTGCTGAGGAAGGTGGGGAGGGCCGGAGAGTAGAGGTGAGGCGTGAAGGCTCGGGGGTGGGCGGGGCGAACGGTTCAGGGTTGAGGCTGAGCGTGCTGGGGGCGGGGCCGAGAGTACAGGGACGGCGCGTGCATGGGGCGGGGTGTAGGAGTGAAGGGGCGGGGCGAGGTGAAAGGTTCAGGGGCGGGGCCGGGCGGGGCCGGGCGGGGCCGAGCGGGGTGGGGGCGGGGCCGAGCGGGGTGGGGGCGGGGCCGAGCGGGGTGGGGGCGGGGCCGAGCGGGGTGGGGGCGGGGCCGAGCTGGATGGGGGCGGGGTGGGGGCGGGGCCGAGAGTTCAGGGACGGCGCATGCATGGGGCGGGGCGAAAGGTGCAGGGGCGGGGCTGAGCGTGCTGGGGGCGGGGCGAAGAAAGCCATTGCTCCCTCCTGTTGCCAGGGCACCGCCATCATGGCCGCCTCCTTGCTCGGCTCCCTCGGTGTCCTTCGAGCGGCCCGCAGTCTCCCTCTCGCGGCTGCCCAGCTCGGCCGCTGTCGGTATGTGGGCTCCAGCCGCCGGCTTCTGGGTGAGTGCGAAAATGGCAGGCAGAGAGAAGTTGGAGGGAGATATATTACTGGGAGGTGGGGGTAGATGGGGGAAGGTCATGAGTAAGGGGAGTGAGAGTGGGCCCTGAACGAGGGGAGGGGGGAAGGGGTAATGTAGTGCAGAATGTGTGGGAGCAAGTCAGCACAATGGGGCAGAGGGGGCCACGGTGAGAATGGGCCTGACAGACAAGGAAGTGGTGGTACAGGTGGAGCAGGAACAGAATAGTATTTTGATTCCTGTCACCCAAATCTTTCAAGTGTGTTCTTTAGAAACTGACGCGGTTTCGTGTGTATGTGGATAACCACCTTTTGGTCTAAGGAGAAGAATCTAGTGGAATAAGTAAAATGTAGCTTATTGTATATTTGCAATAATTCACAGGTTATAAAGCAGTCTCTACATTATGATTTAAAAAGTGTTGGGAGGACTTAGCCTTATCTGTTTCTCCTAAAAGCTTACTTTACACTCCTACCAAGTCCTTGTGACATCAGTATAGTGATATTAATATGGTTTATTACACTCAATCAAATAGCAACCCTTTTAGATCCACATGTCATTCCCTCAAGCATTCTTCAGATAACTATTATTGTTATATATTTTGTTATGGCTATGTGTGTTGATGTGAGTACTGTATTTACTGCTTCAGTTTGTGTATACATCTTTAAGATAAGGCTGAGGTATTTGTAACATTCTTATGCCAGAAGCACAAAATGGATGATGCATATTCGCTGCCTCCTCTTGTCCCTAGTATCTCAGATGCCAGTCTTCAGTCAGTTGGATTCACTCCACATGATATCAGAAACAAGTGGAAGCAGTAGCAAAAGAGATACAGCAAAGGCGATGGACCCTGACAATGTTCTGACAGTAGTACTGAAGAAAGCAAGATCAGAAATTGCTGGTGAATCTCAGCAGGCCTGGTATTATCGCTGGGAAGAAAGCAGAGTTCATGTTTTGATTCCAGTGATTCTTCATAAGAACTGATATTGAACACTTGTGCTTCAGTACATGCCACATCCCAAGCCAACCTGTTCCAGTTCAGCCACAATACTGACACCTATCCAACAATGTAGAATTTCCTGGCTATGTCCTGTACATGCAAAGTAGGAACAGCTCTAACCTTGCCAAATACTGCTCCATTAGTTTAATCTTGGTCATCAATAGTGCTATCAAGCAGCACTTGTTTAGCAATCACCTGTCACGGATGCCTAGTTTGGGTAGCATCAGGGCTAGCACCCAAACTCATTTCAGCTTTGAATCAAACATGGGCAAAAAAGCTGAATTCAAAGGTTAGGGTAATTGACCTTGGCATCAGGTAATGTTTGAGTGTGGCATTAAGGAGCCCTTGCAAAACAAGTGAATGGAATCAGCAAGTGGCATGCTGGTTGAGGTCATACTTGTGTTTGTTGGAAATCAGTCATGTCAACACCGGGACATCTCTGCAGGAGTTCCTCAGGGTAGATACTTTCTAATCAACTGTTAAGAGATGTTATTGCATGTCTCTGGAGCAGGTATGACTTGACAACAGGCCTACTGGATGTGGAGGATGTTTGCTGATTGTGCAATGTTCAGCACAATTTGCATTTCCTCAGGTACCAAAGCAGTCCATGTTCAATTGGATCAAGACCTGAACAATATCCAGGCTGGGGCTGAAAAGTGGAAAGTAACATTCGTGCTGCCAAAGTGCCAAGCAATGACCATCTCCAATAAGAGACAATCTAACCAACATCCCTTGATGTTCCAATACTGAATTCTCCATCATCAACATCCAAAAACTCAACTGTACTAGCCATTAAAATGTCAGTGGCTACAAGACCAGGTGAGAGGCTAGGAATATTGCAGCAAGTAACTCACCAACTGACTCCCCAATGTCTGTCCACAATCTACAAGGCACAGTTAAGACTGTGATGGATTGCTCCTCAATTGCCTGGATCTGGAGGAACAGGAAAGGGGAGCAGAGGATGGAGGGAACATGGAAGGGGAACGGAGATGGTTGCAAGAGGTGTGGAATGGGCCTTCTGCCTTCAGATTTTGGGGAGTTTGGAAGGAAACTGAAAAGCAGGACTGCAAGAGTAATAATAATATTACTCCCAGGGGCACATGCTAGTGAACAGGAGGATCGATTGAACACGTGACAGGAGAGCTGGTGTGGAAGGAAGGGAGTTATATTTGTGAGGCACTGGGAACACTTAATGGGCAGATGGGACATGTTCAACCTGGGCTGGTTTCATCTTAACAAAACTGGGACTGATATCTTTGCAGGGAGATTAGCTAGTGCTGATGCTACTGGTTTAAACTAGCTTGTCAGGGCACTAGGAATCTGAGGAAAGAAGTGAAGCTACTAACTAGAAGGAGAAAGGCTGCTACAAAGAGGAGAAAACTGGGCATTGAGTATGCCTCGAATGTGGAATGATGTCAAAAAGACTAAGTTAAGGGCACACACCATTCACAACAAAATGGATCATCTAAGGACCCAAATATAAGTAAATGCATAGGATCTAATTGCCAATACAAGAACATAGCTGCATGGTGTCTAGGACTGGAAACCAAATAATCAAGAATTTTTGATAGTTAATTGGATAGACAAGAAGAAAAAGGAGGTGGAATTGAGCGGGTGATGGGATGGGATCAGCATTTTAGTAAGAGAGGATCCCTGATCATCAGAAAGCTGTGTGTGGAATCTGTTTGCGTAGAACAAATAACAACAAGGGCCAATAGGTATTGGTTGAAATTTATAGACCTCCAAATGATAGGGTAATGTGGGGCATGGTCTTAATCAGGAGATGAGAGAAGCTTATAACATGAGCAACACTGTAATCCTGGGTAACGTCAATCTTCAAATAAACTGTGTAAATCATATCAGCACTAAAGCTGTGAAGGCTGAGTATGTGGACTGTCTTAGGGATGGCTTTCAGCAAAGCATGTTGATTAGAGAGCAGGCAATTTTAGATTTAGCATTGTGATGTAAAATGGCTAATTAACCTTGTTATAGAAGAATCTGTTGAGCTGACTTATCACAATATGATAGAATTTTACATCATATTTGAAAGCAAGGTTATTTAAAGTGAAGCAAGAATGTAAAATAAGGGAAAATATTAAATTACTAGTCGTAAATCATCTGAGCTCGATTGGGCAAATACATTACAAAACGTGACTGTATGTAGGCAAATAGTCTTTAAAGAACTGTTCCATCGCTGACAGCAACCTTTCTTCAAGGTGCAATAAACTCAAAAAGGGTCAGTCACCTACAGCTGACAAAGGTAGTTAAGAATTGAATAAGATTAAATCCTGTGACCAGTGGAGTGCCGCAAGGATCGGTGCAGGGTTCACTACTTTTTCGTCATTTATATAAATGATTTGATATGAACATAGGTATAGTTAGTAAGTTTGCAGATGACACCAAAATTGAGGCGTAGTGGACAGTGAAGAAGGTTACCTCAGATTACAACAGGCTCCTGATCAGATGGGCCAATGGGCTGAGGAGTGGCAGATGGAGTTTAATTTAGATAAATGTGAGGTGCTGCATTTTGGAAAAGCAAATCCGAGCAGGACTTATCCACTTAATGGTAAGGTCCTAGGGAGTGTTGCTGAACAAAGAGACCTTGGAGTGCAGGTTCATAGCTCCTTGAATGTGGAGTCGCAGGTAGATAGGATAGTGAAGATGACGTGTGTTATGCTTTCCTTTATTAGTCAGTGCATTGAGTATTGGACTTGGGAGGACATGTTGCAGCTGTAGAGGACGTTGGTTAGGCCACTTTTAGAATACTATGTGCAATTCTGGACTCCCTCCTATAGGAAGGTTGTTGTGAAACTTGAAAGGGTTCAGAAAAGATTTACAGAGATGTTGCTAGGGTTGGAGGGTTTGAGCTGTGCAGAGAGGGTGAATAGACTGGGGCTGGAGTGTCGGAGGCTGAGGGGTGACCTTGTAGAGGTTTATAAAAGGGGCATAGATAGGATAAATAGACGAGGTCTTTTCCCTGGAGTGGGGGATTCCAGAACTTGGATGACATAGGTTTAGGGTGAGAGGGGAAAAATTTAAAGAGAGACCTAAGGGGCAACATTTCACACAAATGGTGGTACGTATATGGAATAAGGTGCCAGAGGAAGTGGTTGAGGCTGGTACAATTGCAACATTTAAAAGGCATCTGGATGGGTATATGAAAAGACGCGTTTAGAGGAATATGGACCAGGTGCTGGCAAATGGGACTAGATTAGGTTCGGATATCTGGTTAGTATGGATGAGTTGGATCGAAGGATCTGTTTCTGTACTGTACATCTCTATGACTATGCCTAAATCCTCCTGAAGCTGCTTTACATTTTCTACTTGGCTTTGACATCCACAAGTTTGGAAGTATTACATTTAGTCCCCACCTGCGAATTGTTGATATACATTGTGAATAGTTGGACCACTCCTCATGGCCATGTCGGCCACAGCTGAAGATGCGATGTGTTCGGGCCCAGGAGTCTAATGGCCCAGGTTTTGCTTGAGGCTTCTACAGCGTCTTCACAGCAGCATGGTTGATCTGGTCTGGCCTGGGAGTCCTTTTCGACAGCTTCAGTAACTGTTTTCACTGGTGTTCGTCTGTGTTTCCTTGCAGCAGCTTAAGGCTGTGACTCCATGCTGTGTTTTCTTCAACACTGGAATCCCGGGCCAGACCCACCACAAAGTGGGGAGTGGTCAGGTCCATGAAATGGATTAAGTGAACTTTGTATCAAATTCTCTTTTTGTTTTGCTTTCTGCTATTGTGGATGGACTGTTATCTTGAACTTTTTATTCTATTCTTCTAATTTATTGCTGATTCTGTACTTTTGAAAGTCTGTAATGCTGGACCTTTTATTCTCTCAATATTTTTCTGAAGAACTTGTACTCAAGAATCTGTCCGTAAGTACCTTTGTGGTGACTTGTAAACTTTCGCAAACTCATTTGAGTACATGTGACAATAAAACTAATTATATTTTGAATTCAGTACTGGTTCATGACTGGTAATTCATCAGTCACATGTGGGAATGATCCAGTTATTCCTTGAACTTTGGCTAACAGGCAGAAAACAATTATGAATCCACATCAGTACATTACATCCTGTCCCAGAATTTTGCAAATCAACCTCCTGAGGGTGGGGTGGGGCACTATATTAAAAGCCTTCTGAAAATCCAAGTAAAGTATGCTAATTGATGTCGCTTAGTCGCGTTCTCATAAACACCAAATTCAAACAGGATATTCCATTCAAATTTCAGGATGGTACTACAGACCCCTCATGCTGACTATGCCCAGATTGTTAACATGCTAATGTCTATCTATCCCATCTCTCATCAGCAATGTTCGAATATGCTATACAAAATTGACAGGTCTGTAGTTACCCTTTTTCATTTTGCTACTTTCTTAAATAGTGGAGTGATACTTCCTACCTTCCAATTCACAGGAATCATTCTAGAATCTATACAATTTTGGAAGATAATCACCAATGCATCAACTATCTCTATAGCCACGTCCTTCAATAATGATGAAGAGCATCACGCCCTGGAGATTTATCAATCTTCAGCTCCATCGATTTCTCCAGTACAACCTTCTTGTTAATTCTAATTTCCTTTAACTCCTCATTCTCCTAGGCACTTGGATTTTGAATTCTGGGATTTTTCTGGTATCTTCAGTGAAAACAGACAGAAAATACTCATTTAGCATATCTGTCATTTCTCTCTTCCTTATAAATTCTCCTGAATTTGCCTGCAATTTACCCTCATTTATCTTAGCTAAAATCTTTCCATTTTGTATACCTGTAGAAGTTGTTAGTCATTTTTCATGCATCTTCCAAGATTGCACTCACTATTCTCAATCTTTCTTTATCTATTTCTTGACCCTTTTTGCTGTATTCTTTTAAGAAAAAACTTCCCAGTCCTCAGATTTAGTACAATTTCGGACCATTTGGTAAACCTTTTCTTTTACAGTCATAGAAATATATAGCACGGAAACAGACCCTTTGGTACAAATGTTGCAATTGTACCAGCCTCCACCACTTCCTCTGGCAGCTCATTCCATACACGCACCACCCTCTGCGTGGAAAAAGTTGCCACTTAGGTCCCTTTTATATCATTCCCCCCTCACCCTAAACCTAAGTCCTCTAGTTCTGGGCCCCACCCCCACCCCAGGAAAAAGACTTTGCCTGTTTATCCGTCCATGCCCCTCATGATTTTATAAACCTCTTTGATGTCACCCCTCAACCTCCAACACTCCAGGGAAAACAGCCCCAGCCTGTTCAGCCTCTCCCTATAGCTCAAATCCTCCAACCTTGGCAACATCCTTGTAAATCTTTTCTCAACCATTTCAAGTTTCACAACATCCTTCCGATAGGAAGGAGACCAGAACTGCATGCAACATGAACTCCCAACTCCTCATACTCAATGCTCTGACATAAAGGAAAGCATACCAAATGCCTTCTTCACTAACCTATCTACCTGTGACTGCACTCCAAGGTGTCTTTGTTCAGCAACACTACCCAGGACCTTACCATTAAGTGTAAAAAGTCCTGCCCTGATTTGCCTTTCCAAAATGCAACACCTTGCGTTTATCTAAATTAAACTCCATCTGCCACTCTCTGCCCATTTGCCCATCTGATCAAGATGCTGTTATACTCAGAGGTAATCTTCTTTGCTATTCACTACGCCTCTAATTTTGGTGTCACCTGCAAACTTACTAACTATATCTCCTATGTTCACATCCAAATCATTTATGTAAATGACAAAAGCAGTGGACCCATCACCGATCCTTGTAGCATTCCACTGGTCACAGGCCTCTAGTCTAAATAACAACTCTCTATCACCACCCTCTGTCTTCTACCTTTGAACCAGTTCTGTATCTAAATGGCTAGTTCTCCCTGTATTCCACGTGATCTAACCTTGTTAACCAGTCTACCATGAGAAACCTTGTTGAATGCCTTACTGAAGTCCATATAGATCACATCTACTGCTCTGCCCTCATCAATCTTCTTTGTTACTTCTTCAAAAAACTCAATCAAGTCTGTGAGACATGATTTCCCACGCCTAATCAGTCCTTGCCTTTCCAAATACATGTACATTCTATCCCTCCGGGTTCCCTCCAACAACTTGCCCAACGCTGCCATCAGGCTCACTGGTCTATAGATCCTTGGCTTGTCCTTACCACCTTTCTTAAATAGTGGCTCCAAATTCACCAACCTCCAGTCTTCTGGCACCTCACGTGTGACTATCAATGATATAAATATCTCAGCAAGGGGCCCAGCAATCACTTTCCTAGCTTCCCACAGAATTCTAGGGTACACCTGATCAGGTCCTGGGGACTTATCCACCTTTATGCATTTTAAGATCTACAACATTTTCAAGATGTCACCAATTATTTCCCCACATTATATATCTTCCATGATCATCTCCATAGTAAACAGTGCTGCAAGATACTCATTTAGTACCTCCCCCATCTCCTGCGATTCCACGCATAGGCTGCCTTGCTGATCTTTGAGGAGCCTTATTTTCTTTCTCGTTACGCTTTTGCTCTTAACGTATTTATAGGATCCCTTTGGATTCTCCTAGACCCTATTTGCCAAAGCTATCTCATATCCCCTTTTTTTCTTCTTGACTTCTTTCCTACTACCTTTATACTCTTTGAAGGACTCACTCAATCTCTGCAGTCTGTACCTGACGTATGCTTCCTCCTTTCTCTTTACCAAAACCTCAATTTCTCCAGTCAGCCAGCATTCCCTACACGTACCAGACTTGTCGTTCACCCTAACAGGAACATACTGTCCCTGGACTCGTTATCTCATTTTTTTTAAGGCTTCTCATTTTCCAGCCATCCCTTTACCTGCAAACATCTGCCCTCAATCAGCCTTTGAAAGTTCTTAGGTAAAAACAAGGACTGCAGATGCTGGAAACCAGAGTCTAGATTAGAGTGATGCTGGAAAAACACAGCAGATCAGGCAGCATCCAAGGAGCAGGAAAATCGACGTATTGGGCAAAAGCCCTTCATCAGGAATAGAGGCAGAGAGCCTGCAGAGTGGAGAGAGAAATGAGAGGGGGGTGGGGGTGGGGGAAGGTAGCAAAGAGTACAATAGGTGAATGGGGGGGGAGATGAAGGTGATAGGTCAGAGAGGAGGGTGGAGTGGATAGGTGGAAAGGAAGATAGGCCGGTAGGACAGGTCATGGGGACGGTGCTGAGCTAGAAGGTTGGAACTGGGGGGGAGGGGTGGGGAAATGAGGAAACTGGTCAAGTCCACATTGATGCCCTGGGGTTGAAGTGTTCCAAGGCCGAAGGTGAGGCGTTCTTCCTCCAGGCTTCAGGTGGTGAGGGAGCAGCGGTGGAGGAGGCCCAGGACCTGCATTTCCTCGGCAGAGTGGGAGGAGGAGTTGAAATGTTGGGCCACAGGACGGTGGGGTTGATTGGTGCGGGTGTCCCGGAGTTGTTCCCTAAAGCGCTCTGCTAGGGGGCATCCAGTCTCCCCAATGTAGAGGAGACCGCATCGGGAGCAACGGATACAATAAATGATATTGTTGGATGTGCAGGTAAAACTTTGAATGTGGAAGGCTCCTTTAGGGCCTTGGATGAGGTGAGGGAGGAGGTGTGGGCGCAGGTTTTGTAATTCCTGCGGTGGCGGGGGAGGGTGGGTTGTGGGGGGGGCGTGGACCTGACCAGGTAGTCACGGAGGGAACGGTCTTTCCGGAAAGGGGTGGGGAGGAAAATATATCCCTGGTAGGGGGGTCCGTTTGGTGACGGAAATGTCGTCGGATGATATTGTTTATGCAAAGGTTGTCCGGGTGGAAGGTGAGCACCAGGGGCGTTCTGTCCTTGTTACAGTTGGAGGGGTGGTGTTTGAGGGCAGAGGTGCGGGATGTGGGCGAGATGCGTTGGAGGGCATCTTTAACCAAGTGGGAAGGGAAATTGCGGTCTCTAAAGAAGGAGGCCATCTGCAGTGTTCTGTGGTGGAACTGGTCCTCCTGGGAGCAGATACCGGCAGAGGAATTAGGAATACGGGATGGCATTTTTGCAGGAGGTAGGGTCGGAAGAGGTGTAATCCAGATAGCTGTGGGAGTCAGTGGATTTGTAAAAAAATGGCAGTGTTGAGTTGGTTGTCATTAATGGAGATGGAAAGGTTGAGGAAGGGGAGGGAGGTGTCAGAGATGGTCCAGGTGAATTTAAGTTTGGGGTGGAATGTGTTGGTGAAGTTGATGAACTGATCAACCTCCTCGCGGGAGCACGAGGTGGCGCCAATGCAGTCATCAATGTAGCGGAGGAAGAGGTGGGGAGTGGTGCCGGTGTAATTACGGAAGATGGACTGTTTTACTTAGCCAACAAAGAGACAGGCATAGCTGGGCCCATACGTGTGCCCATGGCTACCCCTTTGGTCTGGAGGAAGTGGGAGGATTCGAAGGAGAAATTGTTAAGGGTGAGGACCAGTTCAGCCAAATTAATGAGAGTGTTGGTGGAGGGTACTGTTGGGGACGTCGGGAGAGGACAAAACGGAGGGTTTGGAGGCCCTGGTCATGGCGGATGGAGGTGTAGAGGGATTGGGTATCCATGGTTAAGATGAGGCGTTTGGGGCCAGGGAAACTGAAGTCTCGGAGAAAGTGGAGGGCATGGGTGGTGTCTCGAACGTATGTGGGGAGCTCCTGGACTTGCCTAATACCGTCAAAATTGGCTTTCCTCCAATTGACAACTTCAATTTCTTGATCCAGTCTATCCTTTTACATCACTATCTTGAAACTAGTAGAATTTTGGTCGCTGGCCCCAAAGTTCTCCCCCACTGACACCACAGTCACCTGACCTACTTACTTCCCAAGTGTAGGTCAAGTTTTGCACCTTCTCCAGTAGGTACAGCCACATACTGAATCAGAAAATTTTATTGTATACACTTAACAAATTCCTCTCCATCTAAATCCTTAACGCTATGGCAGTCCCAGTCTATGTTTGGAAAGTTAAAACAGATCTCTTTACAAGGTTGTTTCTCAATTTCCCAAAAACTATTGAGGGGCCTTTAATACACTCCCAATAAGGTGATCATCCCTTTTTTTATTTCTCAGTTCCACCCAAATAACCTACCTGGACATATTCCCAGGAATATCCTCCCTAAGTACAGCTATCCCTAAGGATAGCTGTAGTGCTATCCCTTATCAAAAATGCCAACCCCCTCCTCTCTTGCTAATGACAGTCGTTCTGCTAGCTGTTGGTACAGGGTCCTTTAAATTCATCAGGAGCTGTTTCAGTATGATGGTAGTCGAGAGTGTGGCGCTGGAAAAGCGCAACAGGTCAGGCAGCGTCTGAGGAGCAGGAAAATCGATGCTTCAGGCAAAAGCCCTTCATCAGGAATGAGGCTGGGAGCCTCGGGGGGTAGAAGTAAATGGGAGGGGAGGGGAGGTGGGGCTGGGAGGAAGGTAGCTGAGAGTGCAATTGGATTTTCCTGCTCCTCAGATGCTGCCTGACCTGCTGTGCTTTTCCAGCGCCACACTCTCGACTCTAATCTCCAGCATCTGCAGTTCTCACTTTCGCCTCAGTGTGGTGGTAGGTTTATGGGCTATTGTGATGCCTAGGGACTGGAGTACGTTGGACAAACGGGCAGGAAACTAGCCACCAGGATACATGAGCACTAACTAGTTACCAAAAGACATGACCAACTATAACTGGTATCTGTACACACAGGTGAAGAACATCAGCTCGACTGGGGCAATACATTTATCCTGGGGCAGGCGAGAACATTGGCATTCAAACCAGAACTCCATGAGCAAACATATAGATTTGGACCCCACTTACCAACCTCTCAGAAACAGAACAGGAATTGACATCACCTACCACAACAAACTGACACATGAATAGCAAGTGGGACATAACACCAGTCCTTCACCGGAGGCTCACTGATGATGTTACCTAGCATGGTGACAAAACGTCTGAGAACAAATCTATCAGCTCAGTGAGCAAATTTGCAACCTGACTCTTGTTTGCTGTTTGATAAAATGTTCATTTGATTCAAACAGTCTTTGTTTATCTCATGTTGGTTTTATGACATGGCCAACCTGTGATCAGGTGATTGTGGCAAATATTTTGTCTTTTTCAGTTTTGAAATCGCTTGGATTCATGAAGTCCAGGTGCTAATATGTATTCCATATTTGATTGCTGCTGTGACAATACATTAAAACTATTTGCATCATATAGTGAGGAGCAGCATCTATGTTACTGCAGTGTTTGTCATCAATGTGACAGTCTATTTGAATTTCTCACTGTAAAGAGGGATGAGCAAATCTGGTTGCTGAGTTCAGTTGAAGCTCTACATGTCATAGAGATGTACAGCATGGAAACAGACCATTCGGTCCAACCCGTTCATGTCGACCAGATATCCCAACCCAATGTCGTCTCACCTGCCAGCACCTGGCCCATATCCCTCCAAACCCTTCCTATTCATATACCCATCCAAATGCCTCTTAAATGTTGCAATTGTACCAGCCTCCACCACATCCTCTGACAGCTCATTCCATACATGTACCACACTCTGCGTGAAAAAGTTGCCCCTTAGGTCTCTCTTATATCTTTCCCTCTCACCCTAAACCTATGCCCTCTAGTTATGGACTCCCCGATCCCAGGGAAAAGACTTTGTCTATTTATCCTATCCATGCCCCTCATAATTTTGTAAACCTCTATAAGGTCACCACTCAGCCTCCGACGCTCCAGGGAAAACAGCACCAGCCTGTTCAGCCTCTCCCTGTAGCTCAGATCCTCCAACCCTGGCAACATCCTTGTAAATCTTTTCTGAACCCTTTCAAGTTTCACAACATCTTTCCAATAGGAAGAAGACCAGAATTGCACGCAATATTCCAACAGTGGCCTAACCAATGTCCTGTACAGCCGCAACATGACCTCCCAACTCCTGTACTCAATACTATGACCAATAAAGGAAAGCATAGCAAACGCCGCCTTCACTATCCTATCTACCTGTGACTCCACCTTCAAGGAGCTATGAACCTGCACTCCAAGGTCTCTTTGTTCAGCAACACTCCCTAGGACCTTACCATTAAGTGGATAAGTCCTGCTAAGATTTGCTTTCCCAAAATACAGTACCTCACATTTATCGGAATTAAACTCCATCTTCCACTTCTCAGCCCATTGGCCCAGATCCTGTTTTAATCTGAGTTAACCCTCTTCGCTGTCCACTACACCTCCAATTTTGGTGTCATCTGCAAACTTACTAACTGTGTACCTCTTATGCTCGCATCCAAATCATTTATGTAAATGACAAAAAGTAGAGGACCCAGCACTGATCCTTGTGGCACTCCAATGGTCACAGGCCTCCAGTCTGAAAAACAACCCTCCACCACCACCCGCTGTCTTCTACCTTTGAGCCAATTCTGTATCCAAATGGCTAGTTCTCCCTGTATTCCATGAGATGTAACCTTGCTAATCAGTCTCCCATGGGGAACCTTGCCGAACGCCTTACTGAAGTCCATATAGATCACATCTACCGCTCTGCCCTCATCAATCTTCTTTGTTACTTCATAAAACTCAATCAAGTTCTTGAGACATGATTTCCCACGCACAAAGCCATGTTGACTATCCCTAATCAGTCCTTGCCTTTCCAAATACATGTACATCCTGTCCCTCAGGATTCCTTCCAACAACTTGCCCACCTCCGAGGTCAGGCTCACCGGTCTATAGTTCCCTGGCTTGTCTTTACCGCCCTTCTTAAACAGTGGCACCATGTTTGCCAACCTCCAGTGTGTCGAATCAGTTCTCAGTGGGCTGAACTCAAAAGTCATAATTTCGACTTATTTCATTTGTTCTTCGTCTAACTGTATATATTTATGATGAATGTTCAACTTTTCGTGTCTAACTATCACAATATTAAAAATGTGCAGGTTAGGTGAATTGGCCATGCTAAATTGCCCATAGTGTTCGGTGAAAGGGAAAAGTAGGGGAATGGCTCCGGGTGGGTTGCACTTCGGTGGGTCAGTGTGGACTTGTTGGGCCGAAGGGCCTGTTTCCACACTGTAAGTAATCTAATCTAAAATTTAGTGAACATCTGCTTGCTAATTAATAAGATTTTGCCATCTGAAGCAGGACAGAGATATCACGATGTTATTGAGGTGGAAACTGGCAGTCTTCATACAGATCTCTGGAGAGCGCCAGACTTATCAGATTTAGTTCATGGAAGGCATTTCCTTTATTTTGATGCTATCTTTTACCACCTAATCAATGACCAATCCATTTTACAAAGTTACCTCCGAATGTTTGTACCTGCTAGTAGTCTCTTCCTATCTAATTCCACTACTTCACGCTTCACCTTTTTAGTTCCTGTCATGGGATCATGTTTATTGCCTCAGAGTGCAGGGACTACCCTTTAGAACTGAGATGAGGAGAAATTTCTTCAGCTGGGGATGGTGAATCTGTGGAACTGATGGCTGCAGAGGCCAAGTTATTAAGGCTGAGGTAGCTGTGCCCTTACTAACGGGATCAGAAGGAAGAAGGCAGGAGAGTGGGATTGTGAAACACATCAGCTGCAATTGACTGGTGGGGTAGACTCGATGGGCCAAATGGCCTAATTGTGCACCTTCATCTTTTTGCTTTGTCTGTGTTAACATTTCACCCCTTTAGTTCAAAATGCTGCATGCATTCAGATGTAGGGCCTTAGACTGTGTGTGGTGTTATTTGCAGATGTACTCTTAGATATTATCTGGCTGATCGTTTAAAGATGATATTGCACACCTCTGGAGTGGGTGGGATTTGAACCCTGGTCTCTTGGCTCAGGAATAGGGATACTCCCTTGTCAGATCCACACCCCCCACCGACCCAACCACCACTCCCGGCACCTTCCCTTGCAACCGCAGGAGGTGCAACACTTGCGCCCACACCTCCCCCCTCACTTCTCTCCAAGGCCCCAAGGGAAACTTCCATATCCGCCACAGATTCACCTGCACCTCCACCCACATCATCTACTGCATCCGCTGCAGCCGGTGTGGCCTCCTCTATATTGGGGAGACAGGCCGCCTACTTGCGGAGCGATTCAGAGAGCACCTCTGGGCCACCCGGACGAACCAACCCAACCAACTGTGGCACAGCATTTCAACTCCCCCTCCCACTCCACCGAGGATATGCAGGTCATTGGACTCATCCACCGCCAAACCACAACAACCCGACGGTCGGAGGAGGAGCGTCTTATCTTCCGACTGGGAACCCTCCAACCGCAGGGGATGAACTTGGACTTCACCAGTTTCTTCATCCCCCCTCCCCCCACCTTGTCTCAGCCGGATCCTTCCAGCCCGGCACCGCCTTCCTGACCTGCAGTCTTCTTCTTGACCTCTCCGCCTCCACCCTACTCCGACCTATCACCCTCACCTTGACCTCTTTCCACCTATCATATTTCCAACTCCCCTCCTCCAAGTCCCTCCTCCCTACCTTTTATCTTCTCCTGCTGAACACTCTCTGCTCATTCCTGAAGAAGGGCCTGTGCCCGAAACGTCGAATCTCCTGTTCCCTGGATGCTGCCTGACCTGCTGTGCTGTTCCAGCAGTAAAGTTTCAACAATAGGGATACTACCACTGCACCTCAAGAACCCACCTCATGCCGTCTTTTGCACGTGTCCTGTCAGGTGAATTGGCCATGCTAAATTGTCCGTAGTGTTAGGTAAGGGGTAAATGTAGCGGTATGAGTGGGTTGCACTTCGGCGGGTCGGTGTGGACTTGTTGGGCCGAAGGGCCTGTTTCCACACTGTAAGTAATCTAATCTAATCTAATCTAATCTAATCTGTCACTTCCTGTCAAGTCATCATCACTGAAGTTGCTGTTCTGCTCTGTGACTTTGGTGTTAGCTTATAGCTCTCTCTACTGCTCCATTTGTAAAGTTTTCAGTTCACTGCTCCAAGAATACTGAAACTGTTGGCAGACCCAACAATATAGCTCCCACCTTCCCCAGGACTGCTACTCTCTTGCGATTATAGAGCCAGTCTAAACCGAATTAATAACTAATTTCACCTCCTCGAGCAGACAGCATGCTTATCCCTGCCCAAATCTGGGAAAACTTTAAACACCTACTTTGAATTAAATATAACTGCAAGCAAGGCTAGATTTTTTTTCTCTCAAAAAAAGATTAACCCTTTGTGATTCACTCATTCGTTCACAAACTTTGCGTTTTGTAACAAGCTGCATTCTATGATTCTAGTTACTTTTTAAATGTAGTTACTGTTGGAAGTAATGTGTAAAGTGCATAGCAAGCTCCCTCAAACAGCAATGTGTTAATGACTGGATAATTTTTTTAGTGATATTAATAGTGGGATAAATATTTACAAAGACACTAGGAAATATTCCTTTGCTTTTCTTCAAAGTCAGATCTTTATACTCATCTGAGAGGTGTACTGTTGTATCTGAAAGACATCACTTCTGAGATTTCTCTGCAGTACTGCACTGAAGTTTGTGCTCGAGAAGTAATGAAAGCTACCTACAGGTTGCCTGCCTATTGCTATTAGTGTTATGCAGGTTCCAGATATTTTTGAATCAACCTGTTCAAAGATGGCATTACACACCTCTGCAGCAGCTGGCACTTTATTCTCATAGAATCCCGACAGCATTCGGCCCATGGAATCCACGTCGATTCTCTAAAGAGTATCCTATGCAAAGCAATCTTCCCCCCCCCAACCTATTCCTGTATTTCCCATGGCTAATCCACTTAACCTGCACAAACTGTGGGAGGAAACTGGAGCACCCAAGGAAGCCCCGACAGATGCAGGGAGATTGTGCTCGCTCCACACAGACATTGCCCGAGGCTGGAATTGAGCCCAGGTCTCTGGCGCTGTAAGGCAGTGTGCTAACCAGTGATCCACCGTGCTGTCCCACATTGATGGGCAATGCGATGGTGGTCCTTTGATTCGCTGATGACTGTTGCTCATGACCCTGATTAGAGGTCCTGAGTTTTCATGTGACTGACCACATCTTTGAACACAAGATTGTCTCATGAGGTAATGGGATCTGGATAACAGGATTTGCTTCCTTTTCTTTCCTTGTCTGCTGCCACACTCTCTCTTAATAAGACATAGGGTGTGAAAGGCTAATGCAACTTGATGGACAAGTTTGTCTCCATTCTGAACAATGACACATAAGCTTACTCCCAATAGAGTCATAGCATGGAAACAGACCCTTCAGTCCAACCAGTCCAGATATCCCAACCCAATCTAGAACCACCTGCCAGCACCCGGCCCATATCCCTCCACACCCTTCCTATTCATATACCCATCCAGATGCCTTTTAAATGTTGCAATTGTACGAGCCTCCACCACTTCCTCTGGCAGCTCATTCCATACACATACCACCCTCTGCTTGAAAAAGTTGCCCCTTACATCCCCTTTACATCTTTCCCCTCTCACCCTAAACCTATGCTCTCTAGTTCTGGACTCCCCGACCCAGGGAAAAGACTTTGCCTATTTATCCTATCTTTCCAATCATTACCCCTTACAAAGGCAGTGTGCACACCCGTGCCCTACTGTCCAGTGCCCTCAATAAAAAGTGGCCCCAGGCCTGGCCCTGAGCATAAGCCTGGACCCATTTGATGCAGACTGGGGCCCAGGAGTTTATTCTTTTGGGTTTGAGATTTGCACTTGATATTTACGAAGTCTCCCTGTCCACTGCACTCTGCAATCCAATTCAGTTTCACTGTTTGCAGAGCAGAAAATAATCCCTCCTTCTGTAGCCATCACTCACTCGGCAAGTTGAACGCAGGCCGCCTAGCTGAGTGCTAAAAGGCACTGCCAGGCACCACAACAGCCCTTGAGCAGGTTCTGTGCTGGAATGGAGAATTGAGAGCTTAGGTTATGCTGCATTACATTATCGAAAGATAGGGACTGAGAAAGATCTAGGCTGAAGACTTATATCGATTTCAAATGTCCTGTTCCAAAATAGGAATTCAATAGGAAATTAAATTGGCTTTTAGACATTGTATGTAGATCGCTTGTATTATATTCAGAGTCATGTAAATTTGCTGCATATGGGAGCTGGCTTAGGGCATTGCAGTTAGTTATATCTAAGTAACGAATGCTGAAAGTCTGTCTCCGAATTGATGTGTGTTTACGCAAGAGCCTGTTATATGATATGAACTGTTAATGATGATTCAGTGCAGTTCGTTATCACTAATAAATTATCACTCCAAATGGCGCCAACACCCACGGGCTCATGGTGAATCTCTCAATTCTGAGATTTCTAAGAATAGTTCTGTGCTAAATTTTTGAAAACTTTTTTTGTGTTCAACCAAGTGAGAAATTTTAGTACTGGCTAATGGCGTATACTCTGAGTTCAGCTGTAGCTGCCTTTATATTAAGGCTGAAGCCTGTTCACCCAGCCTCTGGAGAGCAGTCTTCTCTCCCTAAATTTTCCCTCCTACCACCTCAGTCATCATCAAGTGGGGCTGCTAATCCATCCTGGATTCAGCAGAATTTTATTTGTCAACTTGGACCTTTTTTTATAAATTCTGGTTCAGCATAGGAAATAGAAGCTGGAGGAGACCAGTAGGTCACCATTTAACATGGTCATGGCTTAATCTCAATGCCATTTTTCCATTTGTCTTTGATATTGTTAATATCTAGACTTCTATCAATCTACCAAATGATTGAGCTTTCACAGGACTTAGGACTAAAGAATTCCAATGATATTCCTGTCCCTGTTTTTTTTTTAAAAACTCGTCTTTAGCTTACTGCTAAATAGCCTACCTCCTCTGAGACTGGGCCTTGCAAGTATACAAATTAATTTCACATTGCATCTTATCAAGAAGTACTTTGAATGTCAGTCTGCATTTGGAGATGCCAGTGTTGGACTGGCAAAGTTTAAAACACCAGGTTATAGTCCAACAGGTTTATTTGGAAGCACTAGCTTTTGGAGCGCTGCTCCTTCATCAGGTGGTCCTCCTTCATCACAGCTACCTGATGAAGGAGCAGCACTCTGAAAGCTAGTGCTTCCAAATAAACCTGTTGGAGTATAACCTGGTGTGGTGTGATTTTTTTTTTTAAGTCTGCATTTGAACTCTGGTCTTGCATATGAAAAGCTAGTGCTTGACCCATTGAAACTCCGAGAGGCCTTTTTTTGTGATAGTTACAAAACCTGAGGCCAGCAACCCGATCAAGGTTTTTATAGAACAAATCAACAATTAACTATAACATTGGGAAAGGGGAAGGGGGTGTTGCTGATAAGGAGGAGGAGAGTGTAAGATAGGCAGTGAACGAAAAATGTTCTTTAGCTTTATTATGTCTTACCCAATTCAGCCCTTATGATTTGCAGGACTCTCCAGCTAATTAATTTGTGCAGATAGCTGTCATTAATGTAACATTGCAGCAGCTATTGTTCTCTCTGCAAGAAACCACATTTTTTCAGTCCACATAACATTGCTTTCACAAAATTCACAAGTGACTGACAAAAACTAATACACATCCAAGCAGGGTTTTGCGTTAGCAACAGGGCAACTAATCTGTTAAATTTTGTGGGTTATCTGGTTTGCTAAGTAAGCCACGAAGAGCCCATCGAGGATGGTTAGCAACATTTATCATTTGTTCATGCGTGATTCTTGATTTTAAACAAAAGACCTTGCTGCATTTGGTAATATTGAGAAAGTGCTTGCTGATAAGGAAGTAACATTTATGGAGTTAAATCATATCTGCAAGTTTAAGCGAAATGTAAATATAAAGAAAGACATAATGTAACAAAAAAGACAGCATCCAGTATTAATGTCTGAAACTTCAAAATGTTCAGCAAAGATGTGAACTGCTCACTTTTTATATATGTCACCCTTTGGGGACGCAAGTTATCTTTGAGTGACAAAATGAGCTTGAGGGATTATATGATTTCAACCTGTTCCTGTCATGATAAGTAGCATATTTCGAAGCTCCTTGCTTGACCTGTGCTGAGAAAGACTGAATGTGTGCTGATAGTGAGGATTTGGCAAATATGCATTAAGTATGTTTCTCCGAATATTCTCTAATAGAATCAGTCATACAGCACAGAAACAGACCCTTCGGCCCACATCATCCAATGAATGAGAGTCATAGAGATGTACAGCCTGGAAACAGACCCTTCGGTCCAACCCGTCCACGCCGACCAGATATCCCAACCCAATCTAGTCCCACCTGCCAGCATTTGGCCCATATCCCTCCAAACCCTTCCTATTCATATACCCATCCAAATGCCTCTTAAATGTTGCAATTGTACCAGCCTCCACCACATCCTCTGGCAGCTCATTCCATACACGTACCACCCTCTGCGTGAAAAAATTGCCCCTTAGGTCTCTTTTATATCTTTACCCTCTTACCCCAAACCTATGCCCTCTAGTTATGGACTCTCCGACCCCAGGGAAAAGACTTTGTCTATTTATCCTATCCATGCCCCTCATAATTTTGTAAACCTCTTGTAAACCCCTCAGCCTCCTACGTTCCAGGGAAAACAGCCCCAGCCTGTTCAGCTTCTTCCTGTAGCTCAATCCTCCAACCCTGGCAACATCCTTGTAAATCTTTACTGAACCCTTCCAAGTTTCACAACATCTTTCCGATAGGAAGGAGACCAGAATTGCATGCAATATTCCAACAGTGGCCCAACCAATGTCCTGTACAGCCGCAACACAACCACCCAATTCCTGTACTCAGTACTCTGACCAATAAAGGAAAGCATACCAAACACCGCCTTCACTATCTTATCTACCTGCACTCCAAGGTCTCTTTGTTCAGCAACACTCCCTAGGACCTTACCATTAAGTGTATAAGTCCTGCTAAGATTTGCTTTCCCAAAATGCAGCACCTCGCATTTATCTGAATTAAACTCCATCTGCCACTTCTCAGCCCATTGGCCCATCTGGTCCAGATCCTGTTGTAATCTGAGGTAAGCCTCTTCGCTGTCCACTACACCTCCAATTTTGGTGTCATCTGCAAACTTACTAACTATACCTCTTATGCTCGCATCCAAATCATTTATGTAAATGACAAAAAGTAGAGGACCCAGCACCGATCCTTGTGGCACTCCAATGGTCACAGGCCTCCAGTCTGAAAAACAACCCTCCACCTTCACCCTCTGTCTTCTACCTTTGAGCCAGTTCTGTATCCAAATGGCTAGTTCTCCGTCTTCCATGAGATGTAGCCTTGCTAATCAGTCTCCCATGGGGAACCTTGTCGAATGCCTGAAGCCCATATAGATCACATCTACCGCTCTACCCTCATCAATCTTCTTTGTTACCTCTTTAAAAAACTCAACCAAGTTTGTGAGACATGATTTCCCACGCACAAAGCCATGTTGACTATCCCTAATCAGTCCTTGCCTATCCAAATACATGTACATCCTGTCCCTCAGGATTCCCTCCAATAACTTGCCCACCACTGCGGTCAGGCTCACTAGTCTGTAGTTTCCTGGCTTGTCTTTACCGCCCTTCTTAAACAGAGGCACCCATTTGCCAACCTTCAGTCTTCTGGCACCTTACCTGTGACTATCGATGATACAAATATCTCAGCAAGAGGCCCAGCAATCACTTCTTTGGTTTCCCACTGAGTTCTCGGGTACACCTGATCAGGTCCTGGGGATGTATCCACCTTTAACCGTTTCGAGACATCCAGCACTTCCTCCTCTGTAATCTGCACATTTTGCAAGATGTCACCATCTATTTCCCTACAGTTTGTATCTTCCATATCCTTTTCCACAGTAAAACTAATGCAAAATATTCATTTAGTATCTCCCCCATTTTCTGTGGCTCCACACAAAGGCCACCTTGCTGATCTTTGAGGGGCCCTATTCTCTCCCTAGTTACCATTTTGCCCTTAATATATTTGTAAACACCCTTTGGATTCTCCTTAATTCTATTTGCCAATGCTATCTCATGTCCCCGTTTTGCTCTCCTGATTTCCCTCTTGAGTATACTCCTACTTCCTTTATACTCTTCTAAGTGTTCTTAGAAGAGTCTGTACCAGTCTTATGCTTCCTTTTTTCTTCTTAACCAAGCCCTCAATTTCTTTCGTCATCCAGCATTTCCTATACCTACCAGCCTTCCCTTTTACCCTGACAGGAATATACTTTCTCTGGATTCTTATTATCTCATTTCTAAAGGCTTCCCATTTTCCAGCCGTCCCTTTACCTGCGAACATCTGCCCCCAATCAGCTTTTGAAAGTTCTTGCCTAATACCGTTAAAATTGGCCTTTCTCCAATTTAGAACTTCAACTTTTAGATTTGGTCTATCCCTCTCCATCACTATTTTAAAACAAATAGAATTATGGTCACTGGCCCCAAAGTTTTCCCCCTGACATCTCAGTCACCTGCCCTGCCTTATTTCCCAAGAGTAGGTCAAGTTTTGCACCTTCTCTCGTAGGTACATCCACATACTGAATCAGAAAATTTGCTTGTACACACTTAAGAAATTTGTCTCCATCTAAACCCTTAACACTATGGCAATCCCAGTCTATGTTTGGAAAGTTAAAATCCCCAACCATAACTACCCTATTATTCTTACAGATAGCTGAGATCTCCTTACAAGTTTGTTTCTCAATTTCCCTCTGACTATTGGGGCATCTATAATACAATCCCAATAAGGTTATCATCCCTTTTTTTATTTCACAGTTCTACCCAAATAACTTCCCCGGATGTATTTCCGGGAATATCCTCCCTCAGCACAGCTGTAATGCTATCCCTTATCAGAAATCCCACTCCCCCTCCTCTCATGCCTCCCTTTCTATCCTTCCTGTAGCATTTGTATCCTGGAACATTAAGCTTCCAGTCCTGCCCATCCCTGAGCCATGTTTCTGTAATTGTTATGATATCCCAGTCCCATGTTCCTAACCATGCCCTGAGTTCATCTGCCTTCCTTGTTAGGCTCCTTGCATTGAAGTAAATGCAGTTTAATTTATTAGTCCTACCTTGTCCCTGCCTGCCTTGACTGTTTGTTTGACTCACTTCTGTTCTCAGCTGTACCCGTCTCAGATCAATCTCTTTCCTCACTATCTCCCTGGGTCCCCACCGCCCCCACCTTACTAGTTCAAATCCTCCCAAGCAGTTCTAGCAAATTTCCCTGCCAGTATATTAGTCCCCTTCCAATTTAGGTGCAAATTGTGAAACATGATCCTAAATTGAATTTGTCACACGTACTGAGGCACAGTGAAAAGCATTGTCTCACGAGCAATATAAGCAGATCACGTAGCTAAATAGAATAGGTACCTAAATAATAGGTAAACAGCAGTAAAAACCAAAAGACAGGTCCAGGCAAATGCTAAGAGTTTGAGAGTCCATTTAGTATTCTAACAACAGTAGGATAGAAACTATTTCGAAACCAGCTGGTGCGTGAGTTCCCCAATGGTAGAGGTTGTAGAAAAGCATTGTCAGGGTGAGATGGATCTTTGAGAATGCTGGCGGCCTTTTCTTGACAGCGGCCCTGGTAGATGGATTCTGTAGATGAGAGTTAGGCCTTTGTGATCGTCCGGGCTGAGTTCACCACTCTCTGTGACCGTCTCCGATTATCAATTGCCAAACCAGGTAGTGATACATCCAGATGGAATCCTCTTGATGGCACACCTATAAAAGTTGGCAAGGGTATTCGCCATCATGCCAAATTTCCTGAGTTACCTGAGGAAGAAGAGATATTGTTGGGCCTTTCTCACCAAAATCTTTAAAATATCGAATTGATTATTTGATGGCTTTGGATATAAACTTACATTGAGGTCTCTTTCTCAGTTTACTTGTGTTGAGGTTTTTCATAGAGTTCTCAAATATCATAGAGTAGCATTATGTACATGAGCTTTAAATGCAAAAGAATGGTCACTGACTTTCTTTTTGGTTTCCTATAGGTGTCGCTCCACTCAAAGTGTTGATGCCTGCACTATCACCAACAATGGAAAAAGGGAATCTTGTAAAATGGCTGAAAAAGGAAGGTAAGACATAATAGTCTGAATAAATCTCTTAGAATTGAAAATGATTAAAATAGAGAAATGATTTTTTTTTAAAAGATTGAAGAAGTATTTTTGGCTAGTGGCCTCTTCCTGCAATGTGTGCTGATGATTCACAGTCCTTCCTCTCCGCATCCTGCCCTTTGCTCCAAGTTTAAAGCAGCATTGAGTTCTAAATCAAAGCCGACAGAATCCTATTTTGGTAGGTCATTAGTGAAGTGATCTGAAGCTGCAAAATACTTACCTGTGTGTGTATATATATTCTATATATATGTCACATACGCACTGTTTAAATTAGAAAATCTTGTTTTATTTTTAATTGATTACACAGAAACAATTCACTCAGCCCAACAGGTCCACACCAGTGTGTACATTCCTGTCTTGCAATGACCATGGTAAATGAATCCTCCTCATCCTTATCAAACTCTTTGTCATTATTGACACTCTCAACAATGTCATGCCCCTTCAGCACCTCATTTTTGTTCGCTCAGTGGAATTGCTTTCAGCACATTCCACTCTTACTATGATTGTAATTGTACAGGCATGTCCAACAATGGCTTTCCATCACCTTCTCACTGCTATCTCTGGAGTCCATCAAGGATCTGCCCTTGGCTGCCTCCAACTTCACACCTACATTTGAATCAACATCCAAATGTATGCTAATGATGGTTCAGACCTCTGTTCACTAGCCCAGTAGCATAACTAATTGGTAGTACCATTTAATTGCATCAGTGCTCTCTTGGCCAACCTCCCAACTTCCATTTGCCATAGATTTCATGTATCTAAAGCCCCGCAACCTCTACCTTAGTTTTCCATTAACACTGTGCTTGTTAATCTACATCTGTTCCCAGTCCACCAGTGCCAAAATTTAAAATTTTGCTTTCTTTGTTTAAATCTTATAAATGTAACTGTCCCAACATCATTGGAGATTTAGTAGGAGAATTCAAGTATTTAGTTTCCAGATGGGTGATGGCATGGCATTTGAGTTGCAAGGGGGTTAGTGATGGACAAGACCATGTTCAGAAGGATGGAATGTTCAGAAATTATATGGTAGAGCAAGATATAGCCATGGGATCAATCGAAGAAGGAATTTAAACGCAAAGCCGAGAATTTTAAATGGGAACCTCTGAGGAATTAGGTCTCAATTTAGAGCAGAGGGCAGCATGGTGGCTCAGTGGTTAGTACTGCTGCCTGTCAGTGCCAGGGACACAGATTCGCTTCCAGCCTCGGGTGACTATCCATGTGGAGTTTACACATTCCTCCCTCTCTGCTCTGGTTTCCTCCCAAAATCCAAAGATGTGCAGGTTAGTTGAATTGGCCATGCTAAATTACCCAAAGTGTTCAGGGGTGTATGGGTTAGGTGCATTAGTCAGGGGTAAATATAGGGTAGGGGGAATAGGTCTGGGGATCGCTGTGGGCTTGTTGGGATGTCGGGATTCTATAATTCTATGGTATGGGAGAATGAATATGGACTGCAAAATTGTAGATGAACTGAAAGTTTGTAGAGATGATTTTTGGACTAGTCCATTTGAGGGTGACAAACACCTGGATAAGGATTTTGACAGCTGATGGTCTCAAAGCAGAGGCCATTTAGCCCATCCTACCATGCAGGCTCTTTGAAGTTCATTAGCTGCTGTTCTAGTGTGTTGGTGTGTAGGAACTACGCAGAGCAGAGGAGATCACCTATTCTGTGCATTCAAAAAGAATGGGTACCCAATGAACA